>NC_053026.1:511357581-511493017 GCF_003073215.2 Triticum urartu
ATGTTTCCTAACCATAGACATGAGTTGTCATTTGATTAACGGGATCACATCATTAGAAGAATGATGTGATTGACTTGATCCATTCCGTTAGCTTAGCACTTGATCGTTTAGTTTGTTGCTATTGCTTTCTTCATGACTTATACATGTTCCTATGACTATGAGATTATGCAACTCCCGTTTACCGGAGGAACACTTTGTGTGCTACCAAACGTCACAACGTAACTGGGTGATTATAAAGGTGCTCTATAGGTGTCTCCAAAGGTACTTGTTGGGTTGGCGTATTTCGAGATTAGGATTTGTCACTCCGATTGTCGGAGAGGTATCTCTGGGCCCTCTCGGTAATGCACATCACTTAAGCCTTGCAAGCATTGAAACTAATGAGTTAGTTGCGGGATGATGTATTACGGAACGAGTAAAGAGACTTGCCGGTAACGAGATTGAACTAGGTATTGAGATACCGACGATAGAATCTCGGGCAAGTAACATACCGATGACAAAGGGAGCAACGTATGTTGTTATGCGGTTTGACTGGTAAAGATCTTCGTAGAATATGTAGGAGCCAATATGAGCATCCAGGTTCCGCTATTGGTTATTGACCGGAGACGTGTCTCGATCATGTCTACATAGTTCTCGAACCCGCAGGGTCTGCACGCTTAACGTTTCGATGACGGTTATATTATAAGTTTATGAGTTTTGATGTAACGAAGGTTATTTGGAGTCCCGGATGTGATCACGGACATGACGAGGAGTCTCGAAATGGTCGAGACATGAAGATTGATATATTGGACGACTATTCGGACACCGGAATGGTTCCGGGGGTTATCGGATATATACCGGAGTACCGGGGGGTTACCGGAACCCCCCGGGGGTTATTGGGCCTCATGGGCCCAAAGTGGTGGAAGAGGAGAGGCAGCATGAGGTGGCACACGGCCCCCCTTGCCCCAATCTGAATTGGGAAAGGGGAGGGGGCGAGGCCCCCCTTCTCCTTCCTTCTCTCCACCTCCTCCTTCCCCCTTCTCTTCGTTGGAATAGGAAAGGTGGGCAAAACCTACTTGGAGTAGGATTTCCCCCCCTTGGGCGCGCCTCCTCCTCTTGGCCGCCCCCTCCTCCTCCCTCCTTTATATACGGAGGAAGGGGACACCCCATAGACACAACAATTGATCAAGTTGATCTTTTAGCCATGTGCGGTGCCCCCCTCCACCATAGTCCAGCTCGACAATACTATAGCAGTGCTTAGGTGAAGCCCTGCGTTGGTAGAACATCAACATCATCACCATGCCGTCGTGGTGACGAAACTATCCCTCAACACTCGGCTGGATCGGAGTTCGAGGGACGTCATCGGGCTGAACGTGTGCTGAACTCGGAGGTGCCGTGCGTTTGGTACTTGATCGTCGGATCGTGAAGACGTACGACTACATCAACCGTGTTGTGCTAACGCTTCCGCTTTCGGTCTACGAGGGTACGTAGACAACAGTCTCCCCTCTCGTTGCTATGCATCACCATGATCTTGCGTGTGCATAGGAATTTTTTTGAAATTACTACGTTCCCCAACACAAGCCGCCTCAATAGTCAAGAGAAGGAATTAACGAGCGAGAGAAAACTGATAAAATAAAGAATGGAGAAAAGCACGGACGCCCCTTTGGGAAAGAGAACCGATTTAATACAATGGAAAAGATGCAGCATGCCTTGGATGGAAATAAAAAGATTGGATCCGACATGATAGGACGGGGACGAACATCTCGGTGGCGGCCAGCGGCGCGACGGAGACGGACATCCCAGTGGTGGTCGGAGCCACATCGTTCTTGAACGTGGGCCAACAGCCGCGATGCATGGATGGACGGAGACAGACATCCCGGTGGCGGCCAGAGCCACGTCGTCCTTGAACGTGGGCCAACAGCCGCGATGCGCGGGCGCAGTATGTCCACATACATGCTACTGCTGTTCGGTCTGAGCGGCGGATCTGCCTGTGCACGACCAAGATGGAGATGGAGGAGCCCGGACTGAAGCTGCCACCGAAGCATCCTCGTGTCGTGGCTCCACCAGCTGCTGCTCTGTGCCAATTAAAGTTGCAACACTGCTCCTCTCTACACTTGCACCAAGAAGTGCCGCTCTCCCACATCTTTGCATTTTTTGGTAATATTGGCCTCAGTTGACCATGAAAGGTGCCCAATACAGACCATGATCCACGTAGGAAACTACTCGTCAACTGGCACTGCCGTGTGGGAGGTCTGCGACGACGCCTTCTGCTACTACGCTGGCGAGAACATAATCCTCCTAAAGAATACAAGCTCAGGGTGCGATATCAGATCCTCATAACTTTCAGGTTGTCTATGTAATTGTTCCTTCTATTTTCCACGCGTTGTCAGTGTTAATTAAGATCTATGTTAGTACATAACTCTTGTTGATGCGCGTTCTGACAACTACATGTCACTCCAAATTTCCTCAGTTAATACATATATGATAATATTATAATTATTGGTGTTATAATATTATTGGTTCAGAGTCAACTATACATTTACAATATTGACTGAAATAGTATATTTTGAGTTTTATACAAGCAAAAACGTTTACAACCTATAAATGCCTTAAGTAAGTGATAATTGATAAACAAAATTATGTTTGGTAGATCCATCCATCTATGGTAACTATGCAACTATGCATCACTATCATTTGTTTTTTGTAACCCCACAAAAATATATTTGTTTTCATAATTTCCAATTTTTTTGAAAAATATCATTTTTATCTCGGATATTCCTATTTTCATATATTTCTGATTCTTAAAAACACAAAATGAATCAAAACAGGTTAAGTTTCATATTTAAAATTATTAGCAATGACCTCACTTTTATGTTATTAAACATGTTATGACCTGAATATTGGGCTTCCGCCCCAAAACATGCATTATCATTAACCATGACTAAGACTCTTCCTTTTAAAAGGATGTTGCAGGAATTCTTTTTCTCCCGTTGCAACGCACGGGCTTTTTTCCTTGTCAATATACAAATTTCTCAGGCCATCCTAATTTTTCAGAATTTTTGGAGTTACAGAATTATTTGAAATAGTTAGATTTCTATAGACTGTTCTATTTTGACAGATTCTGTTTTCTTTGTGTTGTGTGCTTATTTTGATGGCTCTATGGTTTTCTTTGATGAGTTTTTGCCATAGAAAAGTTGGAATATAGTAGATATAATGCAAGAACAAAATATGAATTGGTTTGATACATCACTTATAGTAGTGATTTATTATTCTTATACTAACGGTTCTCACAAAGGTTTTGTTGAGTTTTGCATGATTGAAGTTTTCAAGTTTTGGGTTATCTTACGGTGGATGAAGGAATAAGGAGTAGAAGAGCCTAAGCTTGGGGATACCCTGACATCCCAAGCTAATATCCAAAAATGAGCAACCAACTAAGCTTGGGGATCCCCCGAGTGGCATCCCCTCTTTCTTCTAACGACCATCGGTATTTTGCTCGAAGCTATATTTTTATTCGTCACATACTATGTGTTTTGCTTGGAGCGTCTTGTATGATTTGAGTCTTTGCTTGTTTTATTTTGTATTTTAAGTCTTGGTCCCTTGTTGGACACACCTATTTGACAGAGCCAAAATTATGTCATGACTTGTTAGAATTGCTCTATATTCTTCACTTAAATTTTTATGAGATATGGACTTGCTCTAGTGCTTCACTTATATCTTTTTGAGCACGGTGCGCTTAGTATTTTTGAAGAAATGCTCTCTTGCTTCACTTAGATTTATTTGAGAGTTAGTAAAATTTTCAAGAAATTCTCTCTTGCTACACTTAAATTAATTTGAGAGAAAGAAAAATTATGCTCATGATCTTCACTTATATTTGTTTGAGCTTGCCAAAAGTAACACATGAAAATTAATCCCAAAGTGATAGACATCCAAGAAGGATATAATAAAAACTTTCATGAAGATCATTGGACAAAATAAACTTGATTCTTAGTAATAGTTTTGAGATATGATGATGTGATATGTGAGTCATCTTGATGAGTAATTACGCTTTAGTAAGAATATTGGTGTTAAGGTTTGTGATTCCCTATGCAAGCACAAAAGTCAATAGTTATGCAATGAAATTATATCCTACTTATGGTGCATTATTCGGTGTTAGTTATGCTTAATGCTCGCTTATGAGATTATTCGTTTCTTGGTTGGTCGCTTCTCAATCTTTTGCTAGCCTTCATTTTGCACTAAGTATAATGACTACTTATGCATCCAAAAACCTTTAAACCGATTTTGCCACATGAGTCCACTATATCTACCTATATGCGGTATTCTTTTGCCGTTGTAAGAAGATTTGCATGTGCCATTTCTAATTTTTAGAAATAAACTTCTCTTTTGTGTGTTTGTTTCGCTCGCGGAGTGGTGAGGGGTGGCTAATATTTTCCATGATAGATGTGTTATTCTCAAGATGAGTGTTTATTCACTTGTCATTGCACGAGAGTAAGGCAAAGGTATTAGGGATGCCCAGTCCCGAAATGAAAAAAATGAATTTACTTTATGTTGTCAAATAATAAATTCCTTGGAAAGTGTTGGTATGGAGGGCACCCGTGGATACGGTTAGCCATGGAAAGTGAAAGTATGATGGAAAAAGGAATAAACTTTATTTTCTGTTTGGGAACCACCTATGATATATCTAAGCATGAAAAGTATTGGGAACTCTAAGTCATTTTCATTGGTGGGATGGTTGCACCTCCCAAAATGTTTTTATCTCTGAGTTTTTAGCTTTGAGCTCTGGCACCTCTACAAATCCCTACTTCCCTCTGCGAAGGGCCTTTCTTTTTTACTTTATGCTATTTTTATTTTGAATCTGAGTCTCCATCTTCTCTTATAAAAGCACCAACTAGGAGGCAATATGATCGTACTTGAGTATTCGATGTAGCTAATATGCGAGTGGGTTTCATGAATGGATCAATGGTTGAGCATGATGGGCTGGGGATAGCTTATTTTGGCATTGATATTTTGAAAGACATGGTTGCTTGTTGATATGTGTCGGTGTCAAAACCGACGGATCTCGGGTAGGGGGTCCCGAACTGTGCGTCTATGATTGATGGTAACAGGAGACGGCGGACACAATGTTTACCCAGGTTCGGGCCCTCTCTATGGAGGTAATACCCTACTTCCTGCTTGATTGATCTTGATGAGTACGAATATTACAAGAGTTGATCTACCACGAGATCGTAATGGCTAAACCCTAAAAGTCTAGCCTGACTATGATTATGAGAGTCTATCTATGGACCTAGCCCTCCGGTTTATATAGACACAGGAGGGACGTAGGGTTTACACAAGGTCGGTTACAGAGAAAGGAATATTCATATTTGGTCGCCAAGCTTGCCTTCCACGCCAAGGAGAGTCCCATACGAACACGGGTAGAGTCTTCAGTCTTCGTATCTTCACGACCCACCAGTCCGGCCCATATCCAATAGGTTGGACGCCCAAATGACCCCTTAGTCCAGGACTCCCTCAGTAGCCCCCGAACCAGACTTCAATGACGAGGTGTTCGGCGTGCAGATAATCTTCGGCATTGCAAGGCGGGTTCCTCATCCCATGACTTTAAAGTGCTGTATTCGGCTCTCCATTTAATGTCGCACCCCTCGGCTTCCGCGCCTTCCTGACTTCGGCTTCCACATGTCGAGTGAATACAAGAGGTCGGGGTATTTTTACATATACCACCCTGACCGTACCATAAAGGTGCCTATTTAAATAGAATAGATCTCAGATCCCTTCCAAATCCCACGGAAAAAAATCCTCAGAGCTTGCGGAGCAGAACCACCCCAACATGGCTAGCGCTCCCACCTCTTCCTCTCATCCCCACAACTCTGAAAAGGGGGATTGGGAGAGATGGTCTATTTCTCACAGTCAGCTGGTGAAGCTGCAAACACAGGGCTTTCTTGCTCCTGCGGATTTGGTCCCCGTACGAGTAGGGATGACGTCCTTCAATGGCGGGGCTCAAGCAGAGAACTTCCCCAATCCGTCCAGGGGGGAATGAGTATGCTTCGTCCCCTTCTTGTTAAGAGGTGTCGGATTTCCGATCCATCCATTCCTCCGAGGTCTGCTGGATTATTAAGGCCTTCAACTGCACAGTCTCACTCTCGCCTCCATCCTGCATATTGCGGGTTATGTCACTCTATGCGAGCTATTCCTGGGCCGCGAGGCCCATTTCGATTTATGGAGAAGATTGTTCTGCCTCGTCCCTCGTAATCAAGGAGGGTCAATATTTGAAGTGGGGGGAGCCGAAGTGTGGCGCACCGCCGGCACCGGATACCTGTCCGGCACGCCGAAGAAGGCTTCCGAAGAGTGGCCTTCCGAATCGTTCTATATCGACGATGTCGCTCTTCCCGACCCAGTTCGTATGGGCCTCCCCGAATTTTCAAGTGCTCCGTTGAAGAAACGCCATAGCTGGCGTCCTCAGAGCCTCGAGGAAGAGGATAGCACAGAGGTCAGTCTGCTGCTGGGCAAGATTAAGATGCTCACCCAGTCCGGATTGTCAATAGGTGAGGTAATGGCGATCTCCATAGCACGGGGGGTCCAACCACTCCAATACAGAGGGCTACCCATGTGGCACTATAATGGGGAAGACGACGCCTCATGCTGCGGTCGGAAGGGTCCAAAGACCCCCGCCGCTCTGGCTAAAATATTGGCCGAACTATATAAAGGGGAGAAGGAGGAGTTCACCTGTCTCCAATACCGAGACGGATTTTCCATGTATAATCCTCCTAGTTGGGTAAGCTCTAACTCCACCATTTTACTCCTATCCCTGAATTATCTTTGACGGGGAGTATCCTATCCACTCATGACAGGAATCTCGAAAGGCTGTCGAGGGGATCCATGACCCTGCCCCTCAGCCAGAGAATCGCAACCGGGATCTTGACCCCGGATATGAAGAAGATCCGGACATATTTGTGGAGCTCGAGGATGGAATATTCTATCAGATGAGCTATGACGGCATAGATGTACCTATCATCGCCGATTACCCCGGCCTCCTTCCTGCTTCGCATGTAAGTAATTCAAAAGACACTTTCTTCGAAAGAGTTCCCTTACTATGCCTCACCCACCATACCATTCCGTGTTCCAAAGGGGAGGCCTCAGCACCGCAATATGCACCGGTAGCATCTCTGAGGAGAGCAGTTCCCATGCCTGGCACATCTTCGAAGAGGAAGGCAAATGATAACACGACAGAACCCTCGCCAAAGAGGTAAGGCTTTTCTTTTCAAGAATACCCTTTCTGATCATCACATCAAATTGTAATGCCATTCGTCGCATCCTATCAGGAAAAGTATCCACCGGACTATGTCCGGGGATCCGGCCGGACGTTCCTCAACTAGTCAGGTTCCGGACCCTGCCCAAAGGATGGGGGATGACACAGGGGTAGCGCCGAACTGTCCTTCCACAGAGGATTCAGACGACATGTCCGTCACAAACTCTGAAGTGGAGAGCGCTATGAATCATCATCGTCGGAGGGCCATTCTTCGTAACCCTGGATTTTCAAAAGAGGCATTTGATGCCTTTAATTCGGCCGATGCGTACATCCGAGCAGCTCGAGATGGGCTTGTCAGAGCCACAGACCAACATCTGAAAGATATGCGGGTAAGCGTAGATTTGATAATCATAAACCAGTGATACGTCTTCGACGTATCTATAATTTTTGATTGCTCCATGCTATATTATCTACTGTTTTGGACTATATTGGGCTTTATTTTCCACTTTTATATTATTTTCGGGACTAACCTATTAACTGGAGGCCCAACCCAGAATTGCTGTTTTTTTGCCTATTTCAGTGTTTCGAAGAAACGGAATATTAAACGGAGTCCAAATGGAATAAAATCTTCGGGAACGTGATTTTCTCACCGAACGTGATCGAGGAGACTTGGACCCTACTCCAAGGAGTCAAAGAGGAGGTCACGAGGGTGGGGGCGCCCCCCCTAGGGCGCGCCCCCTACCTCGTGGACCCCTCGGTGCTCCACCGACGTACTCCTTCCTCCTATATACATACGTACCCCCAAACGATCAGAACAGGAGCCAAAAACCTAATTCCACCGCCGCAACTTTATGTATCCATGAGATCCCATCTTAGGGCCTGTTCCGGAGCTCCGCTGGAAGAGGGCCGTCATCACGAAGGGCTTCTACATCATCCTAGCCCCTCCGATTAAGTATGAGTAGATTACCTCAGACCTTCGGGTCCATAGTTAGTATCTAGATGGCTTCTTCTCTCTCTTTGAATCTCAATACAAAGTTCTCCCCCTCTCTTGTGGAGATATATTCGATGTAATCTTCCTTTTGCGGTGTGTTTGTTGAGACCGATGAATTGTGGGTTTATGATCAAGTCTATCTATGAATAATATTTGAATCTTCTCTGAATTCTTTTATGTATGATTGGTTATCTTTGCAAGTCTCTTCGAATTATCCGTTTGGTTTGGCCAACTAGATTGGTAGTTCTTGCCATGGGAGAAGTGCTTAGCTTTGGGTTCGATCTTGCGGTGTCCTTTCCCAGTGACAGAAGGGCAGCAAGGCACGTATTGCATCGTTGCCATCGAGGATAACAAGATGGGGTTTATTTTATATTGCATGAATTTATCTCTCTACATCATGTCATCTTGCTTAAGGCGTTGCTCTGTTTTTAACTTAATACTCTAGATGCATGATGGATAGCGGTCGATGAGTGGAGTAATAGTAGTAGATGCAGAATCGTTTCGATCTACTTGTCATGGACGTGATGCCTATATACATGATCATGCCTAGATATTCTCATAACTATACTCAATTCTGTCAATTGCTCAACAGTAATTTGTTCACCCACCGTAGAATACTTATGCTCTTGATAGAAGCCACTAGTGAAACCTATGGCCCCCGGGTCTATTCTCATCATATCAATCTCCATCACTTTAATCTTGCTTTGCTTTTTTACTTTGCATCTTTATACCAAAAATACCAAAAATATTACATCTATCAGATCTCACTCTCGTAAGTGACCGTGAAGGGATTGACAACCCCTAATCGCGTTGGTTGCGAGTAGCTATCGCTTTGTGCAGGTACGAGGGACTTGAGCGTGGCCTCCTACTGGATTGATACCTTGGTTCTCAAAAACTGAGGGAAATACTTACGCTACTCTGCTGCATCATCCCTTCCTCTTCGGGGAAAACCAACGCAAGCTCAAGATGTAGCAAGAAGGATTTCTGGCGCCGTTGTCGGGGAGTCTACGCAAAAAGTCAACATACCAAGTACCCATCACAATCCCTATCTCTCGCATTACATTATTTGCCATTTGCCTCTCGTTTTCCTCTCCCCACATCACCTTTGCCGTTTTATTCGCCCTCTCTCTCTCTATCATCCCTCTCTATTTGCCTCTTTTGCCCGTTTGCTCTTGTTTGCTCGTGTGTTAGTTTGTTTGCTTGTCATCATGGCTAGTCCTCTTTCTGCTCCTTTGTCCCCTGAGTTTGAAGTCCTTCACTTCAAACAAAAGCAAGGAGAAAACTTAAAGGATGCTTGGTTTATAATGATGGAATCTTATCGTAAATGCACCCTAGAAGTAAATTTCAGAATTTTGCTTCGCAACTTCTCTGTTGGGCTTAATATGTCTCATAGACAACTTTTGGATTGTGTTGCCAAAGGCAATTTTATTGAAATTGATCCCAGTATCACGCATGAAATTATAGAAGGTATAGTAGGAACTTTACCTCAACAAAAGGGGTCCCATCATACCCAAGAGAAAACGCAAGTTTTTGAGAAAATTTGCGAAGTAACTAAGATTTTACATAAATCTCCTGAACCTCTTAAGAGCGTTAGCGTAAATTTTCACCGCATGAATATGTTGATTACTCTTTGCAATAAGCGGTTGGATTCTTTAGATCTCAAGATCTCTGAATATGAATGGAAATGTAAGGAACCTCCCGGATTCGAGCATAACATCGCTAAAAGAATTAAGAAACAAGATGACAATACTTAGATCTATCCTCGCTTTTATGCCTAGCTAGGGGCGTTAAACGATAGCGCTTGTTGGGAGGCAACCCAATTTTATTTTTATTCCTTGCCTTTTGCTCCTGCTTAGTAATAAATAAATTATTTAGCCTCTGTTTTGGTTGTGTTTTTTGTGTTTAATTAGTGTTTGTGCCAAGTAGAACCGTTGGGAAGACTTGGGGAAAGTCTTGGGGAAAGTCTTGTTGAACTTGCTGTAAAAAACAGAAACTTTAGCGCTCACGAGAACTTCTGTCATTTTTATTTTAAGCGTGATATTTAGTTAATTATTTTTGCACATGATTAATAGATAAATTACTCACGTCCAGAAATATATTTTAGAATTTTTGGAGTTCCAGATCTTGCGCTAGCTACAGATTACTACAGACTATTCTGTTTTTGACAGATTCTGTTTTTCGTGTGTTGTTTGCTTATTTTGATGAATCTATGGTTAGTAAAATAGTTTATAATCCATAGAGAAGTTGGAATACAGTAGGTTTAACACAAATATAAATAAAGAATGAGTTCATTACAGTACCTTGAAGTGGTCTTTTGTTTTCTTTCGCTAACGGAGCTCACGAGTTTTCTATTTTGAGTTTTGTGTTGTGAAGTTTTCAAGTTTTGGGTGAATTCTTTTGATGGATCATGGAACAAGGAGTGGCAAGAGCCTAAGCTTGGGGGTGCCCATGGCACCCCCAAGATAATCCAAGGACACCAAAAAGTCAAAGCTTGGGGATGCCCCGGAAGGCATCCCCTCTTTCGTCCACTTCCATCGGTAATTTACTTGGATCTATATTTTTATTCACCAACATGATATGTGTTTTGCTTGGAGCGTCGTGTATTATTTGTGTCTTTGTGTCTTAGTATGCCACAATCATACTTGCTGTACACACCTTTTGAGAGAGCCATACATGAATTAAAATTTGATAGAATACTCTATGTGCTTCACTTATACCTTTTGAGCTATGTAGTTTTGCTCTATGTTCTTCACTTATATCTTTTGAGCTAAGTAGTTTTGCTCTATGTGCTTCACTTATATCTTTTGAGCATTATAATTTTGCTCTATGTGCTTCACTTAGATCTTTTAGAGCACGGTGGTGGATTTGTTTTAAAGAAACTATTGATCTCTCATGCTTCACTTAAATTATTTTGAGAGTCTCTTAATAGCATGGTAATTTGCTTAATAATAATATGTTTGGTATTAAAGATTTTTGAAACTTTCTTTTGAGTGTGTTGAATACTAAGAAAATATTGAAACATGATAATTGTTTTGAGATATGGAGGTGATAATATTAAAGTCATACTAGTTGAGTAGTTGTGAATTTAAAGAATACTTGTGTTAAAGTTTGTGATTCCCGTAGCATTCACGTATGGTGAACCGTTATGTGATGAAGTCGGAGCAAGATTTATTTATTGATTGTCTTCCTTATGAGTGGCGGTCGGGGACAAGCGATGGTCTTTTCCTACCAATCTATCCCCCTAGGAGCATGCGCGTAATACCTTGCTTTGATAACTTCTAGATTTTTGCAATAAGTATATGAGTTCTTTATGACTAATGTTGATTCCATGGATCATACGCACTCTCACCCTTCCACCTTTGCTAGCCTCTCTAATACCGCGCACCTTTCGCCGGTATCATACACCTACCATATACCTTCCTCAAAACAGCCACCATACCTACCTATTATGGCATTTCCATAGCCATTCCGAGATATATTGCCATGCAACTTTCCACCATCTAGTTCATCATGACACATTCATCATTGTCATATTGCTTAGCATAATCATGTAGTTGACAAAGTATTTGTGGCAAAGCCACCGTTCATAATTTCTTCATACTTGTCACTCTTGATTCATTGCATATCCCGGTACACCACCGGAGGCATCCATATAGAGTCATACCTTGTCTTAGAATCGAGTTGTAATCATTGAGTTGTAAATAAATAAAGTGTGATGATCATCATTTAATAGAGCATTGTCCCCCAAAAAAGAGAAAGGCCAAAGAAAAAAAAGAAGGCCCAAAAAAGAGAAAATAAATAAAAAGGGGCAATTCTACTATCCTTTTACCACACTTGTGCTGCAAAGTAGCACCATGATCTTCATAGTAGAGAGTCTCTCATGTTATCACTTTCATATACTAGTGGGAATTTTACATTATAGAACTTGGCTTGTATATTCCAATGATGGGCTTCCTCAAAGTGCCCTAGGTCTTCGTGAGCAAGCATGTTGGATGCACACCCACTAGTTTCTTTTGTTGAGCTTTCATACATTTATAGCTCTAGTGCATCCATTGCATGGCAATCCCTACTCACTCACATTGATATCTATTGATGGGCATCTCCATAGCCCGTTGATACGCCTAGTTGATGTGATACTATCTTCCCTCCTTTTTGTCTTCCCCACAACCACCATTCTATTCCACCTATAGTGCTATATCCATGGCTCACGCTCATGTATTGCGTGAAGATTGAAAAAGTTTTGAAAAGTTAGAGTATGAAACAGTTGCTTGGCTTGTCATCGGGGTTGTGCATGATTTAAATACTTTGGGTGGTGAAGATAGAGCATAGCCAGACTATATGATTTTGTAGGGATAACTTTCTTTGGCCATGTTATTTTGAGAAGACATAATTGCTTTGTTAGTATGCTTGAAGTATTATTATTTTTATGTCAATATAAACTTTTGTCTTAAATCTTTCGAATTTGAATATTCATATCACAATTAAGAAGATTTGCATTGAAATTATGCCTAGCACTCTGCATCAAAAATTCTCTTTTTATCATTTACCTACTCGAGGACGAGCAGGAATTAAGCTTGGGGATGCCTGATACGTCTCCAACGTATCTATAATTTTTGATTGCTCCATGCTATATTATCTACTGTTTTGGACTATATTGGGCTTTATTTTCCACTTGTATATTATTTTTGGGACTAACCTATTAACCGGAGGCCCAGCCCAGAATTGCTACTTTTTTTTTCCTATTTTAGTGTTTTGAAGAAACGGAATATCAAACGGAGTCCAAACGGAATAAAATCTTCGGGAACATGATTTTCTCACCGAACGTGATCCAGGAGACTTGGACCCTACTCCAAGGAGTCAAAGAGGAGGTCAACAGGGTGGGGGGCGTGCCCCCCTAGGGCGCGCCCCCTGCCTCGCGGGCTCCTCGGTGCTCCACCGACGTACTCCTTCCTCCTATATATACATACGTACCCCCAAATGATCAGAACAGGAGCCAAAAACCTAATTCCACCGCCGCAACTTTCTGTATCCACGATATCCCATCTTGGGGCCTGTTCCGGAGCTCCGCCGGAAGAGGGCTGTCATCACGGAGGGCTTCTACATCATCCTAGCCCATCCGATGAAGTGTGAGTAGTTTACCTCAGACCTTCGGGTCTATAGTTAGTAGCTAGATGGCTTCTTCTCTCTCTTTGAATCTCAATACAAAGTTCTCCCCCTCTCTTGTGGAGATCTATTCGATGTAATCTTCTTTTTGCGGTGTGTTTGTTGAGACCGATGAATTGTGGGTTTATGATCAAGTCTATCTATGAATAATATTTGAATCTTCTCTGAATTCTTTTATGTATGATTGGTTATCTTTGCAAGTCTCTTCGAATTATCCATTTGGTTTGGCCAACTAGATTGGTAGTTCTTGCCATGGGAGAAGTGCTTAGCTTTGGGTTCGATCTTGCGGTGTCCTTTCCCAGTGACAGAAGGGGCAGCAAGGCACGTATTGCATCATTGCCATCGAGGATAACAAGATGGGGGTTCTTTGATATTGCATGAATTTATCTCTCTACATCATGTCATCTTGCTTAAGGCGTTACTCTGTTTTTAACTTAATACTCTAGATGCATGCTGGATAGTGGTCGATGAGTGGAGTAATAGTAGTAGATGCAGAATCATTTCGATCTACTTGTCACGGACGTGATGCCTATATACATGATCATGCCTAGATATTCTCACAACTATGCTCAATTCTGTCAATTGCTCAACAGTAATTTGCTCACCCACCATAGAATACTTATGCTCTTGAGAGAAGCCACTAGTGAAACCTATGGCCCCCGGGTCTATTCTCATCATATCAATCTCCATCACTTTAATCTTGGTTTGCTTTTTTTACTTTGCTTTTACTTTTTACTTTGCATCTTTATACCAAAAATACCAAAAATATTACATCTATCAGATCTCACTCTCGTAAGTGACCGTGAAGGGATTGACAACCCCTAATCGCGTTGGTTGCGAGTAGCTATCGCTTTGTGCAGGTACGAGGGACTTGAGCGTGGCCTCCTACTGGATTGATACCTTGGTTCTCAAAAACTGAGGGAAATACTTACGCTACTCTACTGCATCATCCCTTCCTCTTCGGGGAAAACCAACGCAAGCTCAAGACGTAGCAACCAGTAGCCCCTGAGACTTAAAGTAGTTGATACAACTGATTTAAGGATCAATGTATAAGCAGGTGCTTACGGAGAAAAACCGCCTGTTATCTCAGGAACTAGAAAAGTGTTGGAGCCAGCTAAATGCTGCCATTGCCGAACTGGAGAAATCCAAGAAGGCATCTCCTGGTAATGTTTCCCTCCATCGAGAAAACATAATGGTATACCAATAATGCTAACACGGTTGCTTACCTCTTAATTGGATCATTAGGTCAACTGCAAGAACAACTGGAAGCCGCTCGAAGTGAAGAACGAGGATCCAAAAAACTGCTAGCCACGGGCGAGCGTGTGTTAACAAAGGTCATTGTGGAGAAAAACAAGATCCGGGATTCGAACACCCAACTGGGCGAGGAACTGAAAGATGTACGGGCCCAGCTGGCAGACTTCGTAAAGCAGAATAAAAGGCTGCGAGGCGGCATATTCAGTATGTGGTCGAACATACCTTCGAATAATTCGGAGGCAGAAGGTGCTGATAGAGTTATATCTGCAGGTATGTTGACCGGTCGTCCCGAAGAGGATATGTCTGGATCGTCGAGCGATCTGCTACAAGAGCCGTTGCAGGTGCACGAGCAAGCTCGGTAGGTGATGCGAAGTGTTGCCAAGGCCATATGGCCATCCGCCTCCCCTCCAGGAAAGATGGAGGAGCTGATATAGCTATTCAAGGGAGCACGACTGCGCTTTCGATTGTGGAAGATATCGGCCTGTTGGGAAGGTGCACGGGAAGCCTAGGCCATGGTGAAAACACGGTATACCAAGCTTGATCTGAATCATATGGCTCGGGTCAGACCTCTAGGGTCAGATGGAAAAGAAGTTCCCGTTAATTTGGTATATGACCAAGTAGAAGTAGCCGCCAAGTATTCCTAGCAGGATTGTAAGTTAGACCGCCTGCTGGACGACATAGAGGAAATTTTTGAGTCCTAGTGACTATGTACTTTCCTTGACATATGTGACTCTAGCTGAATTATAAAAACAATTGTCATGGAAAGGTGCGGAGTGTTTCCGAATACCTTAGCGGTAAATAGACCGGGGTATGCATTGGAACCAGGCGTAGGGGTCATAGTTGCTTGAACGGACAATGTGTATCCGGCTAGTTATGTTATATTACATTATGATTGTAAGAAACATCTTCCAGGGAGAATAGTTCCGTTAGGGGTTCCTTTCCTTGGGTGTGCATGCATTAAAGTGCATGTCCGAACTGTGATTGATAACATTACAGTATAGGTAATCATCTGGGAGTTCATAATGGAAGTAATATAAAGCATCTTTAGTCCGCCGACCGAGTATGCTCTTAAGAACGCTAGCTTTCGGCTTCACCTAGTCTGAGGTACACATCTGGATGACCCGGCAGTAAAAATCCCAGAGGTGCTCCCTTTATGCCCTAGCCGAACTAACAGGAACGTAGGGCATAAGCACAGGAGCCAGGCAACCCAGCTTGGCCAAAACTTAAGTCATATCGATGCATATAATGGCGGAAAAAAATGAAATGTACATATCAGAAGAAACACATATGTGATGAGCTTGATGCTCGGAAAATAAGCTTCTGTCCAGGAAGCCCCAGGTATAGTGGACGTACATGCTCAAGGATGTGTACATCACAGGTGCACGGTTTAGTCATGCGAAAGAGTTTAAGTTCTAGAAAAAAGGAAAAAAGAAAAGAGAGGAAAAAATAAAGGAGACAAGAGGGAGAAGGAGACAAACACATAGTTCGACGCTAGGCATAGAATCTTCGGAGTCTGGCCGCGTTCCAGGGGTTTGGCTCTAGGCGATTGTCTGATGCAGCGCGCAGGCGGTATGCTCCTCCCGCGAGAACCTCGTTAATTATGAAGGGACCCTCCCACTTGGGCTTGAGTTTGTCCTTTTTCTTCTACGGCAAGCGTAGGACGAGTTCGCCGACATTTTAAGTTTTGGCCCGTACTTCTCTGCTTTGGTATCTGCGGGCCTGTTGTTGACAAAATGCGGAACGAGCTTTTGCAACATTGTGCTCCTCCTCCAGGGTATCTAGGCTGTCTTGCTGATCAAGCTCGGCCTCTCTCTCTTCGTACATGCGCACTCGAGGTGAGTCATGGATAATATCGCGAGGCAACACAACTTTCGCACCGTACACCATGAAGAAAGGTGTATATCCAGTAGTGCGGTTGGGCGTGGTCCGCGGCCCCTAGAGTACGGAGTCAAGCTCCTCAACCCAATGCTTGTCTGATTCTTTCAAAGACCGCACTAGTCTAGGTTTGATGCCGCTCATAATAAGACCGTTAGCACGTTCGACTTGACCGTTTGTTTGCAGGTGATAGACAGAGGCGTAATCGAGCTTAATGCCCAGATTAGCGCACCAAGTTTTCACCTCATCTGCTGTGAAATTGGAGCCATTATTGGTGATGATGCTGTGTGGAATGCCATAACGGTGCACCACGCCGGATATGAAGTCTATCACTGGCCCCGCCTCGGCCGTTTTGACTGGTTTGGCCTCTATCCAGTTAGTGAATTTATCCACCATGACCAGCAAATACTTTCTCTTATGGCTTCCTGCTTTAAGGGGTCCGACCATATCGAGCCCCCAAACCCCGAAAGGCCAAGTGATGGGGATTGTTTGTAGAGTGGTGGGGGCATGTGGCTTTGGTTGGCGAATAGCTGGCATCCGATGCAACGTTGGACAAGGTCGTGTGTATCTGCTTGGGCCGTTGGCCAGTAAAAACCTGTATGGAAGGCCTTGCTAACAAGGGCCCGAGCTGCAGCATGGTGCGTGCCGAGTCCGGCGTGAATTTCAGCGAAGAGCTGCCGCCCCTCTTACTCGGAGATACATCTTTGAAGAACTCCGGTAGAGCTTTTCTTGTAGAGCTCTTGTTCATGAACCTTGTAGGCCTTCGAGCACCGAACAATGCGGCGGGCCTCATTGTGGTCCTCTAGGAGTTCTTTCCTATTAAGGTAGGCCAAGAAGGTTTCGGTCCATGGGGCAATGACTGCCATGATTAGGTGGGCCGACGGTGTTTTGTCGGTGGCTGAGCCCCCGAATATATTGTTGTGTTCGGAGGCTAAGGTTGTGTTCGGATTCGGACTGGTGTTACCGCTCTCCCCTTGCCACACCACGGACGGCTTAAAGAGTTTTTCTAGGAAGATATTAGGTAGGACGGGGTCGCGCTTGGTGCCAATGCGAGCGAGGACGTCCGCCGCTTGATTACTTTGTCGAGCCACATGATGAAACCCAAGCCCCTCGAATCGAGCCGCCATTTTTAGGAAAACGTTGCGGTAAGCCGCCATCTTTGGATCTTTGGCATCAAAATCTCCATTTATTTGAGATATTGCGAGGTTTGAGTCCCCGCGCACTTCCAGGCATTGTATGCCCATAGAGACGGCCATCCAGAGACCATGTAATAAGGCATCGTATTTGGTTGCGTTATTGGAGTCTGTGTATAATATTTGGAGTACGTACTGGACTACGTCTCTCGTGGGGGACGTTAAAATGACGCCCGCCCCTAATCCTGCCAGCATTTTGGAACCATCGAAATACATAACCCAGTTGGAATATGTGTCGTACTCTTTAGGGAGTTCAGCCTCTGTCCATTCGGCGACGAAGTCCGCCAGTACTTGGGATTTGATGGCTCGACGCGGTTTATATGTTATGTCGAATGGAAGGAGCTCAATGGCCCATTTGGCTATCCGGCCCGTAGCATCACAGTTGTTTATTATATCATTGAGTGGTACTTCGGAAGCCACCATGATAGAAAATTCTTGGAAGTAGTGTCGTAGCTTCCGGGATGCCATGAAGACCGCGTATGCTATCTTTTGATAATGAGGGTACCGGGATTTGCATGGTGTGAGGACGGTGGATACGTAATATACCAGCTTCTGAATTGGGAATTTGTGTCCGTCCTGGTCTCGTTCCACGACGAGCACGACGCTCACCACGTGGTGTGTTGCCGATATGTATAATAACATGGGTTCGCCGACGTTCGGTGCGGCCAGGATTGGGTTGCTCGTGAGAAGGGTTTTTATTTCTTCTAGTCCGGTTGTTGCCACATCCGTCCACTCGAAGTGATCGGTGCGTCGGAGGAGGCGATACAATGGCAATGCCTTTTCCCCTAATCTGGAGATAAAGTGGCTTAAAACTGCCACGCACCCAGCGAGATTTTGGACCTGTTTAAGGTCCGTTGGTGTGGCCAATTGTGACAAGGCTTGGATTTTGGCTTGATTTGCTTCAATTCCTCTATTGGAAATGAAGAAGCCTAGCAACTTTCTAGCAGGAACGCCGAAAACACACTTTTCCGTACGGAGCTTGATGTCATATGTACGGAGGTTGTCGAATGTGAGACGTAAATCGTCTATTAGTGAGTCAACGTGCCTAGTTTTAATGATGACGTCATCCATGTATGCTTCAACTGTCTTGCCGATCTTCTTCTCCAGGCATGTTTGAATCATGCGTTGGTAGGTGGCCCCGGTGTTTTTAAGCCCGAAGGGCATGGTGTTGAAGCAGAATGGCCCGTATGGGGTAATGAATGCCATTGCGGCTTGATCGGACTCCTTCATTTTGATTTGATGGTATCTGGAATATGCGTCGAGGAAGCATAGCGAATCGGGTCCTGCAGTGGCATCGATAATCTGGCCGATGCGGGGAGGGGGAAGGGATCCTTAGGGTAGGCCTTATTAAGGTCTTTGAAATCGACGCACGGGCGCCAGGATTTATCCTTTTTTGGCACCATCACTAAGTTTGCTAGCCAGTCTGGATGTTTTATTTCTCTTATGAATCCGGCATCTATTAACTTGGCTAGATCCTCCCCCATCGCTTGACGTTTGGGTTCAGAAAAACATTGCAGTGTTTGTTTGACCGATTTATATCCCTTCAATATGTTGAGGCTGTGTTCGGCCAATCTATGTGGGATTCTTGGCATATCAGAAGGATGCCAGGCAAATATATCCCAATTTCCGTGCAGAAATTCTCATAGCGCGGTGTCGACCGTTGGGTCTAATTGTGCCCCGATAGACGCTGTCTTCTTGAGGTCCGTTGGATGGACTTGGAATTTGACTATTTCTTCTGCTAGTTTGAAGGAGGTGGATTTGGGTCGTTTGTCCAAGATTACGTCGTCCTTATCCACCATGGAGCGTAATGCGGTTAATTCTTCGGTCGCGAGGGCATCAGATAATGCCTCAAGGGCCAGTGATGCGGTTTTGTTTTCGGCGCGGAGTGCTATGTCCGGATCACTAGCAAGAGTGATTATGCCGTTGGGCCCTGGCATCTTGAGCTTCATATACCCATAGTGAGGAATAGCCTGGAAGCGTGTGAATGCATCTCGCCCCAATAGGGCATGATATACGCTGTTGAAAGGGGCCACTTGGAAGGTCAGTTCTTCGGTCTGATAGTTCTCCGGTGTGCCGAATACCACGTCAAGGGTGATTTTTCCCGCGCATCACGCCTCCCGACTAGGAATAATTCCCCAGAAGGTCGTGCTACTTTGCTTGATGCGGCTCCTGTCTATTTCCATTTTACTGAGTGTGTCCTTGTAAATGAGGTTTAGTCCGTTGCCGCCGTCCATGAGAACCTTTGTGAGCCGAAAGCCGTCCACGATCGGACTGAGGACCAAGGCGGCTGGTGCCTAGATTGTCCTGACTTTTGGTTCGTCATCGGCATTGAAAGTTATGGCCGTGTCGTTCCAAGGGTTTGTTGCTGTGATTTGGCAGACTTCGGCAATGTCGCGGAGTGCCCTTTTACGCTTATTGTTTGAAGAAAAAGTGTCGAAGACCGTCAGTACTCTGGGGTCGTCGTCTTCTGGAGGATATTGCTCTGGGTTATTTTTGGTGAGGATATCCTCGCCGCTCATGGCCACCTGCCGGAGTATCCAACATGCTCTAAGGCTGTGAGTTGACATAGTGTTCGGTGTTGTGTGTAGCTTGCATGGTCCATCGAGCCATCCCTCCAGAACCGTTCCACGTCTCGTAATGGGCTTGTATTTCTTTGTCATTGGGCCGGGCGTGCCACTAGGGTGCGTCCTTTTCACCCGAATGAGGGATTGGGTGGAAACCGGTGGTTCCCAGCAGGCTGCCTGAGTTTTCCAGGCGCTTTCCATTGCGCAGTACTTGTATACTATGGTTGCCAAGTCTGCGAAGCGTGATACGCGACGACGGTTGATGGCGTTGAGGATTCCTTCATCCGTGCAATTGCTGCGGAACACTGTGATCGTGTCTTCGTCGTCGCAATCTTTGACAAGGAAGAATCTGGCCCAGAAGTGGTGGGCCGTTTCCTTGTACTGCTGCCATATGCCCCTGAGAGCGCTTATGTCTGGGTGGGTGGGTGGATTGAAGTTCGAACCCTGACCCAAATTGGGATCCGTAGTTTGGGGAATCTCCGGATTTAGTAGTTCGGGCTCCGGGATGTCAGCTGGTTTTTTGGGCTTCTCATCTGATTTTATGTTCGGAGGACAGGACATGTCTTTCTATGGGTAGGTATCTGGCTCTTCAAGTTCGGAGATCCGAACGTAGTTCGTCCTTAATATAGAGGAAGAGTTGTCGTCTTGCTCCTCTATTACCGCTACTTGATGGGTGATCAGCGGAGTTCTAATTTCTCTCTGGTCGGGTTTAAGCCCAATCCGATCATAGTTCGTGGCAACCCCCAAGGTGGCGATGCGATCTAGGTGCTCATTTAAAGACGACAGCTCTGCCGGATCCATCTGCTTGGAGTACTTAGAGTCAACATGCATGAAGCGGATTTTTGATGACCCTAGAAGCCATCGTCGACTTAGTGGCCGAACGGGCGGTCATAATGAAGCCGCCTAGCCGGAGGGTTTGGCCTGGGGCCAGTGTTCCTCCGGAGGTGACGTTATCCTTGAGAAGAAGGCGATCCATCAATCCTATCTTTTGACGACACAGTGGAACTCTCAATGAAAGCACCAATGTCGGTGGAAAAACCGGCGGATCTCGGGTAGGGGGTCCCGAACTGTGCATCTAGGATTGATGGTAATAGGAGATGGGGGACACAATGTTTACCTAGGTTCGGGCCCTCTCTATGGAGGTAATACCCTACTTCCTTCTTGATTGATCTTGATGAGTATGAGTATTACAAGTGTTGATCTACCACGAGATCATAATGGCTGAACCCTAAAAGTCTAGCCTGGCTATGATTATGAGAGTCTATCTACGGACCTAGCCCTCCGGTTTATATAGATACAGGAGGGACCTAGGGTTTACACAAGGTCGGTTACAGAGAAAGGAATATTCATATTTGGTCGCCAAGCTTGCCTTCCACGCTAAGGAGAGTCCCATCCGGACACGAGTAGAGTCTTCGGTCTTTTTATCTTCACAGCCCAATCAGTCCGGCCCATATCCAATAGGTCGGACGCCCGAGGACCCCTTAGTCCAGGACTCCCTCAATATGCTTGAGTATTGAAATTATCATGTCAAAACTAGACTATTGCTTTGAACAATATAGAAGTCCAAATGTCCATGCTATATAGAAAGAAATATGATATGACATATTAGGCAGCATTCCACATCAAAAATTCTGTTTTTATCACTTCCCTAGTCGAGGACGAGTAGGACTTAAGCTTGGGGATGCTGATAAATCTCCAACGTATCTATAATTTTTGATTGTTCCATGCTGTTATATTATCAATCTTGGATGTTTTATAATCATATTATATCATTTTTGGTACTAACCTATTGACATAGTGCCAGTTGCTGTTTTTCAATGTTTTATACATCGCAGAAAATCAATATCAAACGGAGTCCAAATGCCATGAAACTTTACGGAGAATTTTTATGGGCCAGAAGGAACACAACGGGCGCTGGCTGCGCCTGGGGGTGCCCCGAGGGGAGCACAACCCACGAGGGTGCACCTGGGTCCAAGCGCACCCTGGTGGGTTGTGCCTATTTCTGGTGTCCCCCGGACCGCCTCTTTGCTCTACCCCAATATTCCCAAAACCCTAGGGCAGTCGACGAAATATTGATCCAGCCGCCTCAGTGTCTAGAACCACCAGATCCAATCCAGACACCATCTCGGATGGGGTTCACCACCTCCATTGGTGCCTCTCCGATGATGCGTGAGTAGTTCTTTGTAGACCTTCGGGGTCCGTAGTTAGTAGCTAGATGGCTTCCTCTCTCTCTCTCTCTCTTGATTCTCAATACAATGGTCTCTTGGAGATCCATATGATGTAACTCTTTTGCGGTGTGTTTGTTGGGATCAATGAACTTTGAGTTTATGATCAAATCTATCTTTTTATATCCATGAAAGTATTTGAGTTTATTTGATCTATTTTATGCATGATTGCTTATAGCCTCGTATTTCTTCTCCGATATTTGATTTTTTCGCCAACTTGATATATTTATCTTGCAATGGGAAGAGGTGCCCTCCCGGATGTCGCAGACGGGCGCTTTCCCCTTGGAAGAGCAGATGGGCTCTTTCCCCTTGGAAGAGCCGGAGAGGGTGCCCTCCTCGTGGTCGCCGTCGATGAGGTCTGACTTGGAAGCTATGGATACCAAGCCAGTGTCACAGAACGTGTCCTTCTGAAATGACAAAAGGGGCTCGATGGCGATGTAGGATGGCAAATTGTTGATAGCGAGCCATAGGAGATCAACGGCGGGGCCATGGATGAGATCGACGACGGTTGAACCGGAGGTGTTGGGGGTGGGCCACTTAACCTGTGACATAGCCCGCCTCAGGCCGTCACTGTCGATGACCTCGATGTCGTAGCCGGTGGCCGAGACATGACCGCGTACTCTAGCTCGCTGCTTGAGTGCTTGCCGCCAGTAATGGTTGTCAGCTTCCTCGGTGACGTCAGGCGAAGAGATCGTGATACACCTCTTTTGGGCCAGTCGCTCCTCGAGCTCCATGGGAAGCGTAGCCGGGCTTAGGCTATGACGCTCTGGAGTGGGGGATGGGGATGGGGATGGCGATCTATGGGAAAGGGGGCGTTTGGCAGGCGTCATCTAAGAAACTCAGGGCGGCCTGGGTATGGAGATCGGTGGGTAAGCTACACGGCAAACCAGCAGATGTTGACAATGGAGGCCTTGCGGCAGAGGGGACCTTGCTAGGGTTTCGAGCGAGGGAGGGTGTGTGTGTGCACATGCCCGAGGAGGTTTTGGTGTGTGTGTGTGTGTGCGGAAGGGGGGGGGGCGGGGGTGATACGTCCATTTTGCATCATGCTTTTATATCGATATTTATTGCATTATGGGATGTTATTGCACATTATGTCACAATACTTATGCATATTCTCTCTTATTTTACAAGGTTTACATGAAGAGGGAGAATGCCGGCAGCTGGAATTCTGGGTTGGAAAAGGAGCAAATATTAGAGACCTATTCTGCACAACTCCAAAAGTCCTGAAACTCCATGGAAGGCAGTTTCAGAATATATAGAAAATATTGGGTGAAGGAAGCACCAGAGGGGGGCCACCCACCATCCACGAGGGTGGGGGGCGCGCCCTACCCCCTGGGCGTTCCCCCTGCCTCGTGGGCCCCCTGGCAGGCCTCCGGTGCCCATCATTGGCTATATGAAGTCTTTCTCCCTGGAAAAAGTCATAAGGAAGCTCATGGGACGAAACTCCGCCGCCACGAGGCGGAACCTTGGCGGAACCAATCTAGGGCTCCGGCGGAGCTGTTCTGCCAGGGAAACATCCCTCTGGGAGGGGGAAATCATCACCATCGTCATCACCATCGATCCTCTCATCGGGATGGGGTCAATCTCCATCAACATCTTCATCAGCACCATCTCATCTCAAACCCTAGTTCATCTCTTGTATCCAATCTTTGTCCCAAAAGCTCAGATTGGTACCTGTAGGTTGCTAGTAGTGTTGATTACTCCTTGTAGTTGATGCTTGTTGGTTTACTTGGTGGAAGATCATATGTTCAGATTCCTTATGCATATTAATACCCCTCTGATTATGAACATAAATATGATTTGTGAGTAGTTACGTTTGTTCCCGAGGACATGGGAGAAGTCTCGCTATAAGTAGTCATGTGAATTTGGTATTCGTTTGATATTTTGATGAGATGTATGTTGTCTCTCCTCTAGTGGTGTCATGTGAACGTCGGCTACATGACACTTCACCATTGTTTGGTCCTAGAGGAAGGCATTGGGAATTAATAAGTAGATGACGGGTTTCTAGAGTGACAGAAGCTTAAACCCTAGTTTATGTGTTGCTTCGTAAGGGGCTGATTTGGATCCATATGTTTCATGCTATGGTTAGGTTTATCTTAATACTTCTTTTGTAGTTGCAGATGCTTGCAAGAGGGGTTAATCATAAGTGGGATGCTTGTCCAAGGAAGGGCAGTACCCAAGCACTGGTCCACCCACATATCAAATTATCAAAGTAAAGAACGCGAATCATATGAGCGTGATGAAAACTATATTGCCGATAATTCCCATGTGTCCTCGGGAGCGCTTTCCTTTATATAAGAGTTTGTACATGCTTGTACTTTGCTACAAAAAGGATTGGGCCATCTTGCTGCACCTTATTTACTTTTACTACTTGTTACCCGTTACAAATTACCTTATCACAAAACTATCTGTTACCGATAATTTCAGTGCTTACAGAGAATACCTTACTGAATATTGCTTATCATTTCCTTCTGCTCCTTGATATGTCTCCAACCTATCTATAATTTTTGATTGTTCCATGCTATTATATTACCTGTTTTGGATGTTTAATGGGCTTTAATTTACCTTTTTATATTATTTTTGGGACTAACCTACTAACCAAAGGCCCAGTGCAAATTGCTGTTTTTTGCCTATTATAGTGTTTCACAGAAAAGGTATATCAAACGGAATCCAAACGGAATGAAACCTTCGGGAGAGTTATTTTCGGAACAAACATGATCCAGGAGACTTGGAGTGGACGTCAAGAAAGAAGCAAGGAGGCCACGAGGCAGGGAGGCGCGCCGAGGGGGTAGGCGCGCCCTGATACGTCTCCAACGTATCTATAATTTTTGATTGCTTCATGCTATTATTTTACCTGTTTTGGATGTTAATGGGCTTTATTTTCACTTTTATATCATTTTTGGGACTAATCTATTAACCGGAGGCCCATCCCAAATTGCTGTTTTTTGCCTATTTCAGTGTTTCGTAGAAAAGGAATATCAAACGGAGTCCAAACAGAATGAAACCTTCGGGAACGTGATTTTCTCAACAAGCGTGATCCAGGAGACTTGGAGTGGGAGTCAAGAAACAATCGAGGAGGCCACGAGGCAGGGGGCACACCTACCCCCTGGGCACAACCTCCACCCTCGTGGGTCCCCCGTTGCTCCACCGACATACTTCTTCCTCCTATATATATCCACGTACCCCCAAACATCCAGGATCACCACGAAAACCTAATTCCACCGCCACAACCTTCTGTACCCGAGAGATCCCATCTTGGGGCAATTTCCAAAGCTCCACTGGAGGGGGCATTGATCACGGAGGGCCTCTACATCAACTCCATGGCCTCTCCAGTGATGTGTGAGTAGTTTACTTCAGACCTACGGGTCCATAGTTATTATCTAGATGGCTTCTTCTCTCTCTTTGGATCTCAATACAAAGTTCTCCTCGATCTTCTTGGAGATCTATTCGGTGTAATCTTCTTTTGCGGTGTGTTTGTCGAGATCCGATGAATTGTAGGTTTATGATCAAGTTTATCTATGAACAATATTTGAATCTCCTCTGAATTCTTTTATGTATGATTGGTTTATCTTTGCAAGTCTCTTAGAATTATCAGTTTGGTTTGGCCTACTAGATTGATCTTTCTTGCAATGGGAGAAGTGCTTAGCTTTGGGTTCAATATTCGGTGTCTTTTCCCAGTGACAGCAGGGGTAGCAAGGCACGTATTGTATTGTTGCCATTGAGGATAAAAAGATGGGGTTTATATCATATTGCATGAGTTTATCCCTCTTCATCATGTCACCTTACTTAAAGCATTACTCTGCTCTTATGAACTTAATACTCTAGATGCATGCTAGATAGCGGTCGATGTGTGGAGTAATAGTAGTAGATGCAGAATCATTTTAGTCTACTTGTCGCGGACGTGATGCCTATATACATGATCATACCTAGATATTCTCATAACTATGCTCAATTCTATCAATTGCTCGACAGTAATTCCTTTACCCACCGTAATACTTATGCTCTTGAGAGAAGCCACTAGTGAAACCTATGGCCCCCGGGTCTATCTTCCATCATATTATTCTTCCAACACTTAGTTATTTCTATTGCCGTTTATTTTACTTTGCATCTTTATTTCTCTTTATCATAAAAATACCCAAAAAAATTATCTTAGCATATCTATCAGATCTCACTCTCGTAAGTGACCATGAAGGGATTGACAACCCCTTTATCGCGTTGGTTGCGAGGTTCTTATTTGTTGGTGCAGGTGCGTGGGACTCGAGCGTGATCTCCTACTGGATTGATACCTTGGTTCTCAAAAACTGAGGGAAATACTTATGCTACTTTACTGCATCACCCTTTCCTCTTCAAGGGAAAACCAACGCAGTGCTCAAGAGGTAGTAAGAAGGATTTCTGGCGTCGTTGTCGGGGAGATTCGTGCCAAGTCACGTCAAGATTTGACTCCCGACAACGAGCCATTTCTGGCGTCGTTGCCGGAGTCTACGCACAATTCAAGACATACCAAGTACCCATCACAAACTCTTATCCCTCGCATTACATTATTTGCCATTTGCCTCTCATTTTCCTCTCCCCCACTTCACCCTTGCCGTTTTATTCGCCCTCTCTTTCCGTTCCCCTCCACTTTTCCAGTTTTCCTCTTTTGCTTCTTCGCTTATTTTCTTTTGTGTTGGATTACTTGCGTGTCACGATGGCTCAAGATAATACTAAATTGTGTGATTTTGCCAATACCAACAACAATGATTTTCTTAGCACTCCGATTGCTCCTCTTACCAATGCTGAATCTTGTGAAATTAATGCTGCTTTGTTAAATCTTGTTATGAAAGATCAATTCGCCAGCCTTCCTAGTGAAGATGCCGCTACCCATCTAAACAACTTTTTTGATTTGTGTGATATGCAAAATAAGAAAGATCTGGATAATGATATTGCTAAACTTAAGCTATTTCCGTTTTCACATAGAGATCGTGCTAAAGCTTGGTTTTCGTCTTTGCCTAAAAATAGTATTGATTCATGGAATAAGTGCAAAGATGCTTTTATCTCTAAGTATTTTCCTCCCACTAAAATCATCTCTCTTAGAAACGATATTATGAATTTTAAGCAACTTGATCATGAACATGTTGCACAATCTTCGGAGAGGATGACATAAATGATACGTAATTGCCCTACACATGGTTTGAATTTATGGATGATTATACAGAATTTTTATGCCGGATTGAATTTCGCTTCTAGAAATCTTTTAGATTCGGCCGCGGGAGGCACTTTTATGGAAATCACTTTAGGAGAAGCTACTAACCTCCTAGATAATATTATGGTTAATTATTCTCAATGGCACACCGAAAGATCTACTAGTAGAAGTGCATGTAATTGAAGAGATTGATGTTTTGAGTGGAAAGATGGATGAACTTATGGAATTGTTTGCTAATAAGAGTGTTTCCTCTAATCCTAATGATGTGCCTTTGTCTACCTTGATTGAGAATAATAATGAATCTATGGATGTGAATTTAGTTGGTAGGAACAATTTTGGTAATAACGCATATAGAGGTAATTTTAATTCTAGGCCGTTTCCTAGTAATTCCTCTAATAATTATGGTAATTCCTACAACAATTCTTATGGAAATTTTAATAAGACGCCCTCTGAATTTGAGACTAGTGTTAAGGAGTTTATGAATTCGCAAAAGAATTTCAATGCTTTGCTTGAAGAAAAATTGCTTAAGGTTGATGAATTGGCTAGGAACGTTGATAGAATTTCCCTTGATGTTGATTCTTTGAAACTTAGACCTATTCCACCTAAGCATGATATCAATAGTCTCTCAAAGCCATCAGAATTTCCATTGATGAGTGCAAAGAAAGAACCGCTAGATGCATGCGAAGAAAGATTGCTTTGTGAAAGCGTGTTCTTCTAGTTTCTATGAAAATAAATATGAAGATCTAAAAGTTATTGATGTGTCTCCTATTAAATCTTTGTTTTGCAATATGAATCTTTATAATGATGGGACTGAAGATGAGCCACCTTTACCTAGAAGGCATTCCAAAAATTCAGAGTTTTTAGATCTTGATGCAAAAATTGGTAAAAGTGGGATTGAAGAGGTCAAAACTTTAGATATCAATGAACCCACTATCTTGGATTTTAAGGAATTTAATTATGATAATTTCTCTTTGATAGATTGTATTTCCTTGTTGCAATCCATGGTAAATTCTCCTCATGCTTATAGTCAAAATAAAGCTTTAACTAAACATACCGTTGATGATTTGATGCAATCTTATGAAGAAAAACTTGAGTTGGAAGTTTATATCCCTAGAAAACTTTATGATGAGTGGGAATCTACAATAAAAATTTAAATTAAAGATCATGAGTGCTATGCTTTGTGTGATTTGGGTGCTAGTGTTTCCACGATTCCAAAAACTTTGTGTGATTTGCTAGGTTTCCGTGATTTTGATGATTGTTCTTTAAACTTGCACCTTGCGGATTCCACTATTAAGAAACCTATGGGAAGAATTAATGATGTTCTTATTTTTGCAAATAGGAACCCGTGGATTTCATTGTTCTTGACATAGATTGCAATCCTTCATGCCCTATTATTCTCGGTAGACCTTTCCTTAGAACGATTGGTGCAATTATTGCTATGAAGGAAGGGAATATTAGATTCCAATTTCCGTTAAGGAAAGGAATGGAACACTTCCCTAGAAATAAAATTAAATTACCATATGAATCTAATATGAGAGCCACTTATGGATTGCCTACCAAAGATGGCAATACCTAGATCTATCCTTGCTTTTATGCCTAGCTAGGGGCGTTAAACGATAGCGCTTGTTGGGAGGCAACCCAATTTTATTTTTATTCCTTGATTTTTAATCCTGTTTAGTAATAAATAATTTATCTAGCCTATGTTTTGGTTGTGGTTATTGTGTTTAATTAGTGTTTGGGCCAAGTAGAACCGTTGGGAAGACTTGGGGAAAGTCTTTTTGATCTTGCTGGAAAAAACAGAAACTTTAGCGCTCACTAGAATAGCTGCCATTTTTATTTGGGAAGTTCTATTTAGTTAATTATTTTTGCAGATGATTAATAGATAAATTCCTCACGTTCATAAATTTATTTTAGAATTTTTGGGGTTCCAGAATTTGCATTAGCTACAGATTACTACAGACTGTTCTGTTTTTGACAGATTCTGTTCTTCGTGTGTTGTTTGCTTATTTTGATGAATCTATGGCTAGTAAAAGAGTTTATAAACCATATAGAAGTTGGAATACAGTAGGTTTAACACCAATATAAATAAAGAATGATTTCATTACATTACCTTGAAGTAGTGTTTTGTTTTATTTCGCTAAGGGAGCTCACGAGATTTTCTATTTTGAGTTTTGTGTTGTGAAGTTTTCAAGTTTTGGGTAAAGATTTGATGGATTGTGGAACAAGGAGTGGCAAGAGCCTGAGCTTGGGGATCCCATGTAACCCCAAGGTAAAACTCAAGGACACCAAAAATCCTAAGCTTGGGGATGCCCCGGAAGGCATCCCCTCTTTCGTCTTCGTCTATCGGTAACTTTACTTGGAGCTATATTTTTATTCACCACATGATATGTGTTTTGCTTGGAGCGTCTTGTATGATTTGAGTATTTGCTTTTTAGTTTGCCACAATCATCCTTTCAGTACACACCTTTTGAGAGAGACTCACATGATTTGAAATTTATTAGAATACTCTATGTGCTTCACTTATATCTTTTGAGCTATATAGTTTTTGCTCTAGTGCTTCACTTATATCTTTTAGAGCACAGCGGTGGTTTTATTTTATAGAAATAATTGATCTCTCATTATTCACTTATATTATTTTGAGAGTCCTTTAGAACAACATGGAAATTTGCTTTAATATAAAAACTTTCATAGAAGTGCACTGAATACTATGAGAAGTTTGATACTTGATAATTGTTTTGAGATATGAAGATGGTGATATTAGAGTCATGCTACTTAAGTAGTTGTGAATTTGAGAAATACTTGTGTTAAAGTTTTTGATTCCCATAGCATGCACGTATGGTGAACCGTTATGTGATGAAGTCGGAGCATGATTTATTTATTGATTGTCTTACTTATGAGTGGCGGTCGGGGACGAGCGATGGTCTTTTCCTACAAATCTATCCCCCTAGGAGCATGCGCGTAGTACTTTGTTTCGATAACTAATAGATTTTTGCAATAAGTATGTCAGTTCTTTATGACTAATGTTGAGTCCATGGATTATACGCACTCTCACCCTTCCACCATTGCTAGCCTCTCTAGTACTGCGCAACTTTCGCCGGTACCATAAACCCACCAATTACCTTCCTCAAAACAGCCACCATACCTACCTATTATGGCATTTCCATAGCCATTCCGAGATATATTGACATGCAACTTACCACCGTTCCGTTTATTATGACACGCTTCATCATTGACATATTGCTTTGCATGATCATGTAGTTTCCATCGTATTTGTGGCAAAGCCACATTCATAATTCTTTCATACATGTCACTCTTGATTCATTGCACATCCCGGTACACCGCAGGAGGCATTCACATAGAGTCATATTTTGTTCTAGTATCGATTTGTAATTTTTGAGTTGTAAGTAAATAAAAGTGTGACGATCATCATTATTAGAGCATTGTCCCAAGTGAGGAAAGGATGATGGAGACTATGATCCCCCACAAGTCGGGATGAGACTCCGGACAAAAAAAAAGAAAAAAAAAGAGAAAGGCCATAAAAAAGAAGGCCCAAAAAATGAGAGAAAAGGAGAGAATGGACAATGCTACTATCCTTTTACCACACTTATGCTTCAAAGTAGCACCATGATCTTCATGATAGAGAGTCTCCTATGTTGTCACATTCATATACTAGTGGGAATTTTACATTATAGAACTTGGCTTGTATATTCCAATGATGGGCTTCCTCAAAATGCCTAGGTCTCCGTGAGCAAGCAAGTTGGATGCACACCCACTTAGTTTATTTTTGAGCTTTCATACACTTATAGCTCTAGTGCATCCGTTGCATGGCAATGCATACTCACTCACATTGATATCTATTGATGGGCATCTCCATAGCCCGTTGATACGCCTAGTTTATGTGAGACTATCTTCTCCTTTTGTCTTCTCCACAACCACCATTCTATTCCACCTATAGTCACTACAAAAAATACACATCCGTGACATTTTGGCCCGAACGAATTTTTCTGTCATACTTATGACACTTCTATGACGATAATTTTGACAAAACCCGGTATCATCATAGATGTGGTGGGCTCCTACTTCTATGACAAAAGATCATGACATAAAATGGGCTTTTCGTCCTGGGCAGGCCGGAGACGCAGCTGCATGACATTCTTTGGGCCGGAAAACCCGTGGTAGAAGCGAGGGTGAGGAAAATATCGGGGTGTTCCCGGTTATGGTGGGTGGTCGGGGCCGAGCGATACGCGTTTCTCTCGTATACGCACGCGCGTGGGTGCGAGGCGTTGGGCTCTAACTGAACCCGAGCGAGGCGTTCGCCTACTGAACCCGAGCGATTGCACTGCAGGCTACGCGTTACCGAACCCGAGCGATTGATCGATGGCTGTTAACTGAACCCGATCGAGCGATTCCTTCGCTACTGCTGCTAACTAAAGCCGATCGATGCCGCCTCTGGATGAACAGTGAGCGTTGCTGGGGGGTTTGTATGAACATTCCCGGTGGGGGTGGATTAACATGACCCCATGGTGTTGCCTCTGGTTGAATAGGACCCCAATCGATCGAGCAGGTTGGGGCTGGATGAACAGGACCCCGTGGAGAGCTGGATGAACAGGACCACCCCATGGAGGGCTGGATGAATAGTAGAAGGTGGAGGGCTGGATGAACAGTAGCTCGTGGAGGGGTGGTTGAACAGGAGCCCATGGAGAGGGCTGGTTGAATAGTAGCCGGTGGAGTAGCGCGTAGTGGAGGCTGGATGAACAGGAGCCCGTGGATGAACAGTCGCGGGTGGAGGCTGGAGGAGGTCGACGGTGGATGTACAGTAGCCCATGGAGGCTGGAGGGGGTCGACGGTGGAGATGAACAGTATCCTGTGGAGTCCCGTTTTGCGGTACGCCACACCCCTCCCGATGAACAGGACCCCCGTTTTGACCGTAGCGCTCCAACACAAGTCCGTTTCCTCCGCTTTGTGGTACGCCACACCCCTCCCGATGAATAGGACCCCTGTTTCAACCATAGGAGGTCCATTTCCTCTGTTTTGCGGTACGCCAGACCCCTCCCGATGAACAGGATCCTGTTTCGACCGTGGCCAGTCGAACACAAGGCCGTTTCCTCCGTTCTGCGGTACGCCAGGCCTCGTTTCCATCGGCTGTTCCGTCCAAGCCGGTTGGCTCCCACACGTTCCGTTGCCTCCCGATGAACACGATGCATTCCGTTGCCTCCCCATGAACACGACCATGCCGTAGTTTCTCCGTTCCGACCCACCCATGTACACGAGCCCTGGCCATACGTATGCGCGAGTAGCCATTCGAGACCCCGCCCGTATGTACGTACGTGGCCGTATTTTCTTTCTTGCACACTAGCCGTTGTACGCACGTGTACATGCTACGTGCGCGCCTCTACTACGACACGTGCACGCCTCTACATCGACCAGTATGTATGTACACGTTCGCGACCAGAATGACAACGCTACGTATGCTTCGACCAGGTGGGTCCCGACTGTTAGACACTTCCTTGCGTGCGAAGATGTAGCTGGTGGGTCCCGGCAGTCAGGGGGCGAATCGTCTTTTTTTTGCACGGACGCACTTCCTTTTCTCACGAAGATGTAGCTGGTAGGTCCCAGCAGTCAGGGGGGAAACGTTTTTTTCACAAAATACGGTTGCATGTCCGATGGGTCCCTGCTGTCAGGTGGAGGAATCATTATTTTCTACGTAATAAGGAGGCACTTCCTTGCTGCGGCCGTGGACCCAGGTGTCAACCTCTCCACGTACAGTCCACATACGATGGAAGCCGTTCCTTGACCACGTTGACCACGCCGTGCCGAGAGCACCAGGGCAGTGGACGACGGCGAGGCCTAGGAAGGGGATGACGCGGAGCCGGGGAAGACGCGGTAGTGGATGCCCACGTGTAGAGGAGTATGAGGGTCCACTGGTTCGCTGCGGTGTGAGGCTGCCGTCGCCGCAGAATAACAGGGGGTGTGGGTGAGTAGAGGGATGGCCTGGCCAGCGGTGGAAGTAGTAGGGGGCGGTGAGGCCTCCGCGACATCGTAGCCGGCCACGGGAAGCAGGAGCACGAGGCACGACCGGCGCTGGTTTGGGCGGCTGGAGCAAGAAGACCAGAGGTTGAAGAAGCACTACGGCCGTTGGATGGACATCGTACGATCACTAGAGCTAGAATCATGCATATTGACTAAGTTGACAAAGCCCTCCATCCCTGTCAACTTAGTAGGCCCACAAGTCAGCCTCCCACTATACTGGGTCCCAGCTAGCAGGGGGAGTATTCATTTTTTTTGTGCATAATAAGGAGGCACTTCCTTGCGTGCGAAGATATAGCTGGTGGGTCTGAGCTGTCAGCGACAGCAACATTTTTTTGTGAAATACAGAGGCCCTTTTGGTAGGTCCCAGATGTCAGGTGGAGGAATCATTATTTTGCGCATAGTAAGGAGGCATTTCCTTGCGTCGGCCATGGACCCACCTGTCAGCGTCTCCACGTACAGTCCACTTCAGATGCATGTCGGTCGTTGACCATGTTGACCAGGGCACGCCGTGAGCACTAGGGCGGTCGATGACGGCGAGGCCTAGGAAGGGAACGACACGGAGCCAGGGAAGACTCAGTAGTTGTTTCCTATGCGGAGGGGAGTATAACTCTACGAGGGTTTACTGGTTCGTCTGCCGTCGCCGAAGAATAACAGCAGGTGTGGGTGAGTAGAGGGATGGCTAGGCCAGCGATGGGAGTACGGTGGGGCAGTGAGGCCTGCGCGGCAGCACAGCCGGCCGTGAGAAGGAGGGAGCAGGCAGTCCTGCCGGCGCTTGTTTGAGCGGCTGGAGCAGGAAGATCGGAGATTGAAAAAGCACGACGGCCGTTGGATGGACATCCAATAGTCACTGCTTGTGCATCAACCTTTTTTAGGAAAGCCTCAAATCTGTGGAAAACAACATACATCTCATCTGCCATTATTTCTAATAATTTACAGCCCATTTTCTAATTCTTAAGGTTTTTTCGAGCCCATATTCTTTTTGTTAGCATTAGAGCCCATATTGTGGCCACGGTTAAAAAATTATACAATTTTTTGTATATTTTGGTGCGGTCCAAACTGTTTTTAATCCTGAAATTTTGAGTCACATTCAAACTGATTTTAAAAATAAATATATATCAATATAAAATCCAACAAATTATCCACGCATAAAAATCAATGCAATTTAAAATCTCAAAATGAAAAAAAAGAAATTTGAAACTAATTGCCGGTTTGATGTGTTTTAAAAATGTACAACCCATTTCTCATTACTGATAGGACATTTTCTCGGCCAGCCGAATGAAGCTCTCCTCGTCTTGAAAGATTTGCAGCCCAACAGGCCTGACAAAGCGACTTGGAAAATCACAAAAAAACTGGGCTAGCCATTTCTAGAAAGAAAAAAACTACTAGGCTGGTCTGTGGTAAACATAAAAGAGAAGGTTGTCTAGACAGGCCAGAGTGTCGCGCACAGCCTAGTTGACACCCTGCTTCCGTCCCAAAAACAAATTAGATAAATGCCACTCCAATTATGGCGATTCATAAAAATGCCACTGCAATTTCCAAACTTTGAAAAATGCCACTGCAATTTTTGCAAACTTTGGAAAACGCCACTGCAATTTGCAAACTTTGGAAAACGCCACTGCAATTTGCAAACTTTGAAAAACGCCACTCCAGACTTTGAAAAATGCCATTGGAAATGACATGAAATGGCATTTTTCAAAGTTTGGAAATTGCAGTGGCATTTCTCAGAAACACCATATTTGCAGTGGCATTTATCAAATTAACCCAAAACAAAAATAACTGGGCGAGCTGCTGGGTCCCTGGTGTCAGCCGCTCGTTGTGCAATTCTCTCGTTTATTGACTATGTTGACAATGGCATGGAACCCAGATGTCAGGAATCCATTAGGAGGAGCCATTTTTTTATTGGCTTGAAATAAGGAGGCACTTGCTTGCGTACTGCCATGATCTTGGCGGGTCCCTGCTGTCATCCTCTCCACGTACAATCATCTCCTAATTGTGTACGCGTCAACTTGGTAGGCCCACAAGTCAGCCTCTAAACCCTTGGAGGAAAAATACAACCCATTTAAAAAAATAACAGCCCATTCCATACGTTCAAATGGAAAGTTCAACATTCAGAGCAAAGTAACAGGTCTGATCCACATATAGAGTACTTAACTTCCACGTTGACAACCATCATAGCCAAGTTAACTATCTTCTCCCACTAATACTCTAGTAGCGTACAAGTACTAACTTACTCTTAGCTAACTAGATGATGCCGGCCGCCATCTGCGGTACACGCTAAACGCCGGCACCGGCGTCCTCCGCCTCGCCTCGGACTTGCCATAGGTGCGATAGGGCGCGTTGCTCGCGCGCGTTGGCCCTTTTCATGCCGGCGTGGTCCGCCGAAGCTTCGGCTTCTAAGCGGGAAACCCACTTGATGAGCTGGTAGTAAAAATCGGCGTCGCGAACGCGTGCGTGCCCGACAGCCTCCAGGGCTATTTGCCGGGCGCCGGCCTCCACATAGTCGGCCCAGTTGCGGGCGCTCTACTCGTGACTCAGAGCGTCGGTGCGTTGCTGCTCCATGTCCCGCTGGCGGCGCAAATTGGCAATACACTGCTCCTCCGCCAGGTGGTCGCGCTCCAACAACTCCTCATAGTCTGCATTGCCATCTAAAGACCGATAGAATGCCTCCTCCCTCCGTTTGCCTTCCGGTGAAAAACCGAACACTAGTTTCGACGGTGACCGCCTCCGGTGTCGCCTATCACGGAGGGGCGGGGGCTTGGTGGACGTGGCGAGAGCGAGGATAAGTGGCAAGCGACGTCGGGCGGGTGGGGGCTTATGAGGATAGGGCAAGTTGGGTGATGGTGCCACCGGAGAAGCCCGAGAAACAGTAATTATAGGCAGAAGGTAGGCAAACTAGCGTGTTGCGGGAAACACGACAGTCATCGCGGTCATCGGAATTCAATGCATAAGCAGGCATGGCTGAGCGCGCCAGCTTGCCGTGGAAAACTAGAAAAACTGAAATTATGACTGTGCCATCCTGTCCTGTCAGTGGTGCGTCCCGTCACCGCTGGGTCGCACGCCGGCATGATGGTCAAACGAGTGCACTCGAATAATCCAGATGTGGTTCTCCCTCCTTGTCAAAAATGATTCCACCACTCATCATCTACCTTGGTTGGTTAGATTTTTGAATTAAGCCCTGCAAACCAGAAAGGAGGTAGTATGTGCGTGATCCGCTATTTATTCGTGTAGGATCGAGTAGGTCGTTTTCTGAACTGAGCCCTACAAACTGGAAAGGAGGTAGTACGTGCATGATCCACTATTTATCCGTGTAGGATCGAGTAGGTCGGATGATGTACGTGTACGATTGCATTAGCTGATGAACGTTCACTGGGAGATAAGGCATTTGTGAACATTTCTGCTGGCAGTTTCTTCAGATTTGCATGACATTTTCTTCAGAGCAGCTTGTCAGTTTCTTCAGAGGTAGGCATTTTTATTCAAAAAACTACCACTTTGGATCTTGCGTCGGAACTTAGACTGCCAGAGCGAATTAGTAGGCTAGCTAGTGATCGATCAGTAACTTGTAAACACTGAGCGAACAGAAATAAGGAACTGTTAGTAACTTGTAAACACTGAGAACACAGAAATAAGGATCATGCTGTACACAACAGTAAGAGCCGATCCGTTCAAAATGTTCACACGAGACACACATGCCTGGCATTGTAATATGTTCACATTAGTAGCCCAAATTCAAAACCAACTAGTACGACTCCCATACATAAGATCAACATGTTAATGCATCTCAATGATTCACAGATCATATGTAAATATGTAGCTCCAAAAGCAAAGATCTAGAAAAAAACATATGTTCTTCCTACTAACATGGATACTTCTCTTAGCCAACATTCAGTACAGACTGAAAGACAAATTTGTTTGTGAAGTCTACAATTCCTCTTGCAAACGTAAGTGGTTTCACCAACAGCTGGAACCATGATAATGAACCACACATGATGGAGGAACATCTACTGCAATATGATTTGGTCTTCTCTCGATCACACGGCAAGACTATTTTCGGAATACAAACTTTAACTTAGGCAAAATGATGCCCCTTGTATAATAACACCAAAGCAATGAAGCACCTAGTGCTGGCCAATAAATAGTACAGTACTACTTTTCTGTAGTCCATGAAGTGACTATCCAATCTTTCTGTGTCTATTTTCAAATGGCACTGCATGCAGTGACTATACTATTCTCTTGTGCAGTTCAACCAAAATTGCGGTCACTTTGTGTGTTTGCCAAATAGCAACAGACAGACATCTCTGTCTGCACAAATATCAAGCAGCTAGTAAACATATACCCCACCTTGTATTTTTGGTTTAAACATGTCTCTTCCACTTAGCATCTGTCATGTTTTGCACTGGACAATTTGATACAGTCATGTTTTGCCCTGGACAATTTCATACTGAACTGATTTACTAGTTCAGAGCAGAAATATAGCACCTATTCTTCATCATACCAAGGATATCCATGTTCACAGTGATGGAAGAGGTGAAATCGATACAACCAAAATTGAGCATCCAATCATTGAATCATGTCCTGCACCTCCAATGTAGGCCCACCCTGCCAATAAATTCACATGCAAACCACTAGTATTACTATCTAATGACAGTACAAAAAGAGTAGCAAGATAGTAGAAAACCATGTACCTTCGTAATGAACAGCTCATAGTGCCACCAATTGGATATGAAGGTTTGGAAGAAAACATGCTCCTAATGTTGAACCGGTTGGACTTTTTGTGCAGTTCCACTAAAATCAAGCATCCCTATTTGCATGGATATTGAAAGTGTGATTACTCTAAAAGTGGCACTAGTTGAAGCATAGACTCAAAAATATAAGCATTCCAATTTCTTAATGGGAAAAGGTAGCAGGACTGTTTCTAACCACCTGTTTGAAGGAATAAATAAGGCAACAATGGCTGATGTCATAAAGGAATATATAGTTATTTCTGAAAGAATGATCGATTCCTGACCTTTCCTCTTCCTTTAAGCATGTTTTGTGCAGTTCAACTAAAATAAAATTCCATCATCGCCTTGACAATTCAGTGACACTGTACAAAAGGAAATGACTTAACATTACATCATGATGTTAGGTATGTAGTCGACAGGCATTAGAGACAAACATATAGACCTCCCCCGATAACATAATGAACATTAATTTTAACAAAGGTGTGAGTAGCTTTACCAGGATAATTTGAGTGAACTCTACACCCTCTGTTCCTTAATATAAGACGTTTTCGCAGTTCAATTTGAAGTACCCAAACGTCTAGTATTTAGAAAAACATGTAGTAGTTTTCTTGAGCACATATCTGGGAAAGCTTGCCAAACTTTATATATGTCCACACGCTAATGCAACACCATTCGAATAGTACAAATATACACTAATCCAGTGGCAAGTGCAACAATAGAGTAGTTATTTTATTACAGGGTACATTACAATGGTTTTACTGAACAGATTTCCATAAGCTCTAGCACTAGAAGATTTCTATAAGAATTAACAATACAAAATGTAAAGGTAACAAGTTTCAACATTGGTATACTAGTTGTGCAAGAGCATTAAACCAAATACAAAAGTCTGACGGTAACTAGCATTATTAACTAATGACAATACTAAAAAATTGCAAACCATGTACCTTCAAGGTAAATATCATTTCGAACTCGAGTGGACATGAAAAATTGCTATCCCAATCTTGATAATCGATCAAACATAAAAACTTGATCGAACGAATCAATACAATAGCCAAAGGAGGAGGTGCCCACTCTTGACCATTCCTTTTGTCTTCATAATTTTTTGTGCAGTTTCACCAAAATAAAATGACATCAGCACCTTGGCATTTAGGTGACACTGTACAAAAAAATTGACTTATCTCATGAAAGTGAGGTATGTAATCTATAAGCATTAACAGTGCAAAAATCTAAAGGTAGTTACAAGTTTCATCATTGGTATACTGGTTGTGCAACAACATTAGAATGCCTTAGCTGAAAAATCTTTAATACATCCACAATCAATAGCTAACCCTAAAATAAGCTAGAGACATTAAATGACATTGCTTAAATTTATCGGTGGCATTAGACTGAGTGCGGCATTAGTTAAATGTGGCATCACTTTAGCAGTAGCATTGGTTGACTTTACCGTTCGCGTTATACTAACAGCAAAAAAGTGGAAATAAGAGCATGGGAGACCCATTCAGACAGTGGGAGCACCAGTACGATGTACCTCCACGGACGCATAGAGTGGTGAGGGAGGTATGGTTGCCCAGAGCAACAAATATCCAGGCAGCATATGTGGATTACGTCCCATTTTTGTTATCTTTAGCCACCTTTTTCCTATGTGAGGACAATAAACCAATCGACCTGGTCATTCTCTATTGTGTTGTCATGCCTTTCTACCCCTCTTCAACCAAGAGACACGAGACTCGTTCCTTAGGTACTGATTTTCCCCTTTTCAACCTAGATGCGGGTTCGATGCCTACTCTCTTGGACAGTATAGTCTCCCTTCCTTTCCTTATTCAACCCAGACATGGATTAGTCTGCATGAAGTAGGGTTTCCTTTAATAGTGCAAATTAATGTTTTGGTCTGCGTGACCAGCAGAGCAGAGGGTAGGAAATTGGGAAGATGGTGGAGTGGAAAAAGATCCACATGCAGCGACGTGGCAGATGGGGCAATAGAACAAGGGTATGGTTCGAAAAGAGGTAGCATACCTGAGGGTCGGCGGGAAGTGGCTTCACTCGTTGTCGTCGTCCTCCGCACGCACTACGGCAGCGAGCTTGGGGACGGAGGCCATCCCGCGCGGGTGCTAGGTCTGAGAGGATGGCCTTGTCGTCAGTGCCTGACCTTGCTCGCCAACGACGAGTGCGTCAACGCTGCACGTCTTTTTCTTCCCCGACGAATCTGTGACCACCGGTGAGGAGGGAGAGAGAGGCCGTCTTTTTTAGATCTGGAGAGAGGGTGATAGTGTGAGAAGCAAGTGGGCAGCCCTTAGCAAGAAAGCTCTGAAGCTCCAGCCTATATATCTTTTTTATACTACTAGTAGTAGAGGTGGAGTAGTGGTAGAGTAGTTTATATTTTCTATGCAAACAATACCAGTTAGTCGTGCTTCAAAACTGAACGACACGCCATTAAAAAAATAAAGGTCGATAACTAATGCGGCACCTCGGGCCAACGCGGCCAGATCGCATTTTGCACGAGAAATTGCACACCATGTTTCGTTGACATGTGCTCCCATTCCAACATGTCACTGAGACGACGGCGAGTCCTTTTGTAAAATTTCCGAAAGGACGTGTAGGCCGGGGCACCTCTTCGTGTACCGTGGCAAACTGGCAACAGTCCACCGACTCTTCACCTTTCCCTCTCGATTTGGAACTGCTGTCGCACACTCTTCCTCCCTCCTCCATTTGCCTTCACCCTTCCTTCTGCCATTGTTCGATCGTCTTCTCCATGGAGGGAACAAGCCGGAAACGACCCAGTTATTCTTCCCCCGATCTGAAAGATGATGTGGTGGGGGAACTCATTAATCGGTGTGATGTCATCACCTCGTCTAGCATGACAGGTTCGTTCAAGACCATTCTCGACTCAACTAATAACATCATTACAAGGAACCCAAGGGTCCAAGAGCGGTTTGACATCCCTTGTCTTATTCGCTATAAGCCTGTTCGCATGGGCGCGGACGATGGAGGCCTCACCTTGTGCAAGTTGATGCCGCTTGATAACGATACGTGTGATGTCAAGATGCCATCGCTTCAGGGTAAGGCCTAGGCTAGCACAAATGGAGATTGGGTTGTTTATATTGGGTACAATTGCGAGTGGGAACTTGTGAATGTGTACACTCGTCAGCAGATTCCACTTCCAAAAATCTCAGAGTGCCTTGAGGTTGAGCACACAGGTGATCTACGTACGTTCAATTATGATCATGGTGACTGTCGTCTACGGAAGATAGCAATTTATCGAGTTCCCAACCGCTCTTGGAATTACAAGAACTATGAAGTTGTTGCTATCTTCGACAAGCTTGTTGCCGTCCTTCGTGGTTCGACTAGATGGATATTGCTCAAAAATCAGTTTCTGTACACGGATGAGTATTGTGATGCAACTGAATATGAGGGTCTTTTGTTTGCTGCCACCACTCGTGGCACTGTTCTTGCATGGGATCATCGTAGTTTTGGTACATTTGTCTTCCACCGTAATTATAATTGTTTCATCCACATGCATGCGTGTTAGCAAGTTTCCCTTTACTAATTAACCTTCTTCTTTTGTTTCCAAGGTCCTGTGAACATTCCACCACCTATACTTGAAAAAATTTATAACCAAGGGGGAGATGACGATGGTAATGATCACGAGCATCAGGACGAGCAGAACTTATATACTCAGTGGCGCCTGGCAACTAATTCCGATGGATCACCTCTTCTTGTCTGTATATAGTGCACTGTGATTGTACCTACTGAGGGAGCAGGTGTTGTCTCCCATGGTCGCCCTCTCCGGACCTATTCCAACACCCGTTGCAGGGTATTCAGGATGGATACTAGTGTGCTAGCGCCAACACCTTCTCCCTGGTTCAGTATTGATAGTCTTGGAGAAAACTCGCTCTTCCTTGGACAAAACTATCCAATGATGGTGAAAGGCGATCCAGCTGTTGTTGACACAACATTACTACCATTTATGAGAAGCAACTGTATCTATACCTTGGACATTGCGGTGGTTCCCTACCTTGGTCCTGATATATGCCGCTTCAGCCTGGATGATCAGTCCTGCGTTGCTCTCGATATAGACAATAGCTGGCCCTTCCCAGAGCACCTATGGTTCAAAGCAAGCGTTTTCAACGCCGAGTATTGGTTGAGTTGAAGTTCATTTCATTGCTTGTTATTTCTCGTGTGATGAAAACTTCAGTATTTACTAGAATGTTTTGTTGGAAATAATCTATAATCCAACATGTATCCTCGTTGTCGTTGTGTGTTGATGACTTCTTGTATGTAATGAATGGTACATCTGCAAATGCATGTCATAGACTTAATTTATGAATGGTTTTCGAGTCACTTCTTGGAGTGTGAGTTCGGTAGTAGTATAGCCAGCATCCTGTTAGTATATGAAGTTGCCACATCACATAGAGCCAACCTAATATTGGAGTATGCTAGCCCTCCACTAGCGCGCCGCCTCAAATGGCGGAGGAAGTGAGAAGTCGCGTCACCTTGTGTCCAGATCTGAGATGCCACGTGTACCAGATGAATGACTCCAAGTTCGACCACCGTGATGCTAGGTGCGAGCCGAGGAACACTGTTGGAGAGACCCCCCCTCATAATTTTCCTACATTGGTCGTTTGATTCATAGGATAGAATGCTATAGGATTTTTTCCTATGTAATCATGTTTTAATTGGCAATCTAGCATCCACTCCAACTTTTGTTTCACTTCCTTTGTTCCTACGAAGAGAGTACTTGCTCTAAATGATGTGCCGCTGCAAGAGCCGCCTATATTAATTAACCGTGCTCTAAAAAGGTGGACTAGCTTTGGCTATAGTAGTACTGTACTAGGTTAGTAGGTGACCTTGCGCTTGGCTCTTCTCCTCTTCCGGAAGTCGAACAATAATGATGGTACTACAATAGTACTTCTGGCAATCTGACACCAAATGAACTGCTGCACCTCCACCGCTTGTAAGCAAAACTTTATCCTCGTGCTGCGAGCCACCGCGCGCGCGTTGGCGAGGGAGAAGGCGTAGTAAGCATGCTTCTCGTCATTCTGCGAGTTGACGAGACACATCAAAGTTATTTATTAGTACTCTCTTCAAAAAGGGCCGACCATGTCCATGGATACCATCCCATGTGCTGTCATTGAGTACGTGCACTATTCACATGCCATCGAGGAGAAAACATATTGCGCAGTAGTACTAGTTGCCATCGAAGTGCATGACTCACTTACGCACTGCATATCTCCATTTCCTTGCATGACACGCCACCTTGATGATAGATGTCCCGCGTGTCATGGAGGCATATAGTATAATTTTGTAAAATGGAGGCATATAGATGTCCCGCGTGTTGGCAAAAGGATGAACAAAGCTCATGTCTTAGACGAAAGAGTGGAAGAACATAGATTCCCGACGACCAAGAAGCAGCAACAAACCTCGGGGTGGAGCGTCTGCACTCATAATATTTTATATTATTCAGCGATATAAAATCAACCAAATCTCTCCATGTTCCTATACCATTCTATAGTATGAGAATAACTTTGAACGTAAGCCATTGATTCACTCTATCCAATGGTCATAGTTGGAAAATCCAAACAAAACCAAGCATTGGATCAACTCTTTTTCTGAGATCAACTCTTTTAGCACTTAGATTGTTGCCGCTTTCCCACCTGGCCCACCTATATATCCGCTCACGTGTGATGACCACAAGAGCTATCCACTCAGATTGTATGTTAAAAAAATAAAGGTCGATAACTAATGCAACACCTCGAGCCAACGCGGCCAGATCACATTTTGCACGAGAAATTACACACCATGTTTCGTTGACATGTGGTCCCATTCCAACATGTCAGTGAGATGACGGCGAGTCCTTTTGTACAATTTCCGAAAGGACGTGTAGGCCGGGGCACCTCTTCGTGTACCATGGCAAACTGGCAACCGTCCACCGATTCTTCGCCTTTCCCTCTCGATTTGGAACTGCTGTCGCACGCTCTTCCTCCCTCCTCCATTTGCCTTCACCCTTCCTTCTGCCATTGTTCGATCATCTTTTCCATGGAGGGAAGAAGCCGGAAATGACCCCGTTATTCTTGCCTCGATCTGAAAGATGATGTGGTGGGGGAACTCATTGATAGATGTGACGTCATCACCTCGGCTAGCATGGCAGGTTCGTTCAAGACCATTCTCGACTCAACTAATAACATCATTACAAGGAACCCAAGGGTCCAGGAGCGGTTTGATCTCCATTATCTTCTTCACTATAAGCCTGTTCGCATGGGCGCGGACGACGGAGGCCTCGCCTTGTGCAAGTTGATGCCGCTTGATAACGATACGTGTGATGTCAAGATGCCATCGGTTGAGGTTAAGGCCCGGGCTAGCGCAAATGGAGATTGGGTTGTTTATATTGGGTACAATTGCGAGTGGGAACTGGTGAATGTGTACACTCGTCAGCGGATTCCACTTCCAAAAATCTCAGAGTGCCCTGAGGTTGAGCACAAAGATGATCTACGTACGTTCAAATACTATCATGGTGACTGTCGTCTATGGAAGATAGCAATTTGTCGAGTTACCAACCGCTCTTGGAATTACAAGAACTATGAAGTTGTTGCTATCTTCGACAAGCTCGTTGCCATCCTTCGTGGTTCTATTGGATGGATATTGCTCAAAAATAAGTTTCTATACACGGATGTGTACTGTGATGTAATTCAATACGAGGGTCTTGTGTTTGCTGCCACCACTCATGGCACTATTTTTACATGGGATCCTCATAGTTTCGGTACATTTGTCTTCCACCATAATTATAATTGTTTCATCCACATGCATGCGAACTAGCAAGTTTCCCTTCTCTACTAATTAACCTTCTTCTTGTGTTTCCAAGGTCCTGTGAACATTTGACCACCTATACTTGAAAAAATTTATAACCAAGGGGGAGATGACGATGGTGATGATCACGAGCATGAGGACGAGCATGGCCCATATGCTCACTGGCGGCTAGCAACTAATTCCGATGGATCTCCCCTTCTTGTATGTATACAACCCACTGCTGATGTTACTACTGAGGGAGCAGGTGTTATCTCCCATGGTCGCACTCTCCGGACCTATTCCAACACCCGTTGCATGGTACTCGGGATGGATACTAGTGTGCTAGTGCCAACACCTTCTCCCTGGTACAGTATTGATAGTCTTGGAGAAAAACTCGCTCTTCCTTGGACAAAACTATCCAATGATGGTGAAAGGCGATCCAACTGTTGTTGACACAACGTTACTACCATTTATGAGAAGCAACTGTATCTATACATCGGACATTGCGGTGGTTCCCTACCCTGGTCGTGATATAGTAGGCCGCTTCAGCCTGGATGATCAGTCCCGTGTTGGTCTCGAGATTGATAGTAGCTGGCTCTTCCCAGAGAATCGCTTGTGGTTCAAAGCAAGCGTTTCCAACACCGAGGATTGGTTGAGTTGAAGTTCATTCCATTGCTTTTTATTTGTTGTGTGATGAAAACTTTAGTATTTATAATGTATCCTCATTGTAGTTGTGGGTTGATGACCTATTGTATGTAATAAAATGATATGTCTGTGATAAACTTACTAAATTTATGAATGGCCTTCGAGTTGCTTCTCTGAGTGGGTGCAGCGACGAGGTAAAAATATATTTTCCGACTACATAATTGTACGTGCATTGCAACAGGTTATCAGATGAGGCCAATCAACAATAGTACACTATTTGTACTAGCTTCACATGCTGCACTATCTCTACGTCTACGTACGTAATACAACAAGTTTTAAACTTGAGACCAGCCACCCATCATCACAAAGAACACCTTTTAACCTAGCACAGACTCCAGGAAATTTGGCCACAGTGTGAGGTGGACCATATGTTAATGTGTTCACTGTACGTAACCAGCACCTCGAATCCTTGATACTACTACTACTATAAGTAGTAGGAGTAGTAGGGTCGCATGGGCCAGAACAAGCATTCCGTCCAGGAGTACGACACACGCCACCAGCATGACTTCCATCTGACACCATATTTCTTGGAGTCCGTGCTACAACAATCTCTTCAACCTCGTCGTTTCTCTAACTCAGCCATCGCGCGGCGGGCGAGGTGGGGGTTTGCCGATAGTCGGTTTCCTCAACTGCGGTCCCACTTGTAAGGCCAACTCCAACGCATGAACCCAAACGGACCTCCGTTTTGCCCGGATTCTGTCCGTTTGGGTAGGGCAATGGGGTCGTGTCCGGGCCATTTCTCGGATGCGGTGGCCGTGCGCCGAACACACGGACGCATCCCGGTCGCGTATATTTTTCTTTGCAAACACATATCTTTTTTTCATCATTGATTTTTTGGTACATGGAAATACATCACCAAAATTTTGACTAGAAAAGCAAGACCAAAGAAAACAAGAACCACAAGAATACATTTTAGAAGATATGCAACTTCCATAACTGCTCCTTTAAGTTGGATTAGTGCCCTCTCGACGCGTTCATTGTTGATCAGCGGAGGCTCGTTCTTGCGTGCTTCTTTCTTCTTCGAGTGTAAAGAAGTAGACGTGTCTAGCCTCTATTCTATCAACAAGTGCACTAGTCTCATCTCTAGCCTCTATGCTAGCTAAAAGTGCCAGAACATCTACTAAATTGCGCTCTATCAATATATCATTGTACTCTTCTTCCCAATACCAAAACTTGCATCCATTCTACACAATAAAATTTTAAGTTAGCACAACCAGTCTAATCCGAGAGCACAACCGAAGGTTTGGTCAAGTTCTTCCTCCTTTTGCCGACACGTGGGACATCTAGCATCCAGGTCGTGTCATGCAAGAAAATAAAGTGGTAGTTGAAGCCACATGATGTGCATCTTGGGTTAAACTGTAAATAGAATCTTACTACTCTTGAGTAACTCCAAAAGTGGCCATCGAAGATCTTTATTGGTTTTGTTTTTCATCAGCAGCACGTCGAGGTGAAAGATGTGCAGGTTTAGTGGGTCCTCTTGCATTTTCACTGACATGTGGGACTGCATATGAGCAACTAGACGACGGGCTCCGTGCGTCTGCTGGCTGGCTGAGAAGAGAGATAGAGGAGGGCTGAGCGCGGACTCCAGGAAATTTGTTCTTCGTAACCAGCACCTCGATATAGTGGGGTGGCATGAGCCATAACTAGCATTCATGTCTAGCAGTACGGCACACGCCACCCACACGAGTCCCATCCGACACCAATTTTCTTGGAGTCCGTGCTACAGCCATCTCTTCTCCCTCCTGTTTTCTCAGCCATCACGCGGTGGGAGGGGTGGGGGTTTGCCGATAGTCAGTTTGCTCAACTACGGTCCCACTTGTAAGTGAAAATGCAACACAACACGCATTCCCCCTTGAGCGGCATGCCAGACCAACCGTGTGGGGGTGCGACGTGAACACGGTAGGCTTTTGCTTTTGAACTTGTAACTTGTAAAATTTGGTTTTGCTTCATGGCGCGACCGATAGATAGAAATAACGATTTCCCCTAGAGTAATGAGAAGTTTGGTTCTGGCGCGGTTCATGCATGGAGTACGTACGAACATTATGAAGTTGATGTGAAAGGTAAGATAATTACTAGTGGTACCATATACTACTACATGGATTTGACGGAAAGATAAATATACATATGGATCCATCAACGACATCCTCATGCACTAGTGCACCAGGTCACCAACCGACGTGTGAGGAGCAACGGCGTTGGCGGCAAGCTCAACGTGCTTCTGAACAATGTCGTCCAAGGTTGCCCTGCGGTCCAAGAAGGCCAGCGTCCTATCGTCCTCCTCTTGCATGTAGTAGTCCTTGTGGACGATTTGCGCGTAGATGTGGGTGATTATGTCGATGGTGTCTTGCTGCGCCAGGCGCTGCGTGGCGAGCGCGAACTCGAGGTGGACATTCTCCGGCGCGACGGCGGGCAGTCGCAGGGCCACCAGTGCGTCGAAGAGGTTGTCACCATAGAGGCCGTTGAGGGTGGCAGGCATCGCAGAGCCTGGGCGCGTGGGCTGGAGGCGTACGTCAAGGTCGTCCGAGAGCTTTTTGACGACGGTGAACTTGTCGAGGAAGCCGACGAGGACCTCGTCGAACAAGGAGACGAAGCTGTCGTCCAAGCGGCCCCTCTCCCTGGCGGCCTCAAGCACTACCTGGAGACGTTCCTCGGTGCCGGGCCGCAGGCCGGCGTCGTGGACCATCTGGCACAACCGGCTGATGCTCGCGCTCATCGCCTTCATGGGTCTAGCTTCTAGTCAACTGATCTTGCGATTGGAGTGATCACTCTTGCCCTTGGGTGCATAGGTGCGTAGGATTTCGTAGATTGGACTGGCGGGAGCCTTTATATGAGAAGTGCAGACCGCGTTGAATTCACATGCATGTTGGCCATCTAATCCTCGCCCAACTACTGCACCTGCCTTTGGCTGTATGACAGGTTGGCCATCCACCCGTTGGGCCCACGTGTCATACACCCAAAGGCAGGTGCAGTAAGTCAATGAAGCTGCGACCCCCTTCGTGTCGGTGCAGTATAGTCATCTCACCGGACCTCTAGTTGGGGCCAAACAAGAGAACTTTGATGTTTACTGATTTATTGGTCCTCTTTGTATTTTGCGCCAAGTTTTCACCTTTGATTTAACTAATAAAATGTTCATGCATGTAACCAAAAATGTTGTGTAAGTCACCTTACAAAAACCAAATAATCCCAAAACACTTAGGCACGATACATTAACTCCCTCCTCGTTTCTTATTTCATGACATGTCAACCAATGTGTCGGGGATATACCCCATGGTATGACCCGGCCGGAAATATGACCCAGCCGGACTTGGCGGTTTACTTGATACCCGGTTTACACTTGGTGATTCACTGACGACCCGCCCTGACCAGACAGTTTACAAGCAACCTGCCTAAATATTATGACTCACTGGTAACCAGGCAGGTGGGACAGATGGATGACAAGACCCAAGGCACAGAAGGCCGGTTTATGTTAATGGATGGCCGGTTTAAGAGGAAAGGCTTGAGGAATATTTACCTTACAAGGAGTTAAGACTCGGACTTGTATCCGGTTTGTATTAGAAGGTAGACTAGTCCTAATCCTAACAGGACTCTACATGTAACCCGCCCCTCTAACTTATATAAGGAGGGGCAGGGCATCCCAAGAGAAAAAATGTTTTCACAAGTTAGGTTTAGACAGACAAGTCAATATCTCTCGAGTTAGGGCACCCTTGTAATCGTGATCATCATCATCAATATCAATGAAGCTGGATGTAGGATTTTACCTCCACCGTGATGGGCCGAACCTGGCTAAAACCTCACGTCTCTCGATTCCGACCAACCCACGTTCAAGTTACCACATAGATGGGTTGGCCCCACGACTTAGTCCTTTTGCTAGGACATTTGCCGTGATAATTTTACGATAGTTAGAGCCCACCGTGGGACTTGCGTACGGTGGTGATGAGTTTTTGAAGGAATCTCCCCAGGAAGGGATCGAGCAGTTTGCAAATTTCCGGACGAAGATTTTACAATTCATGAGATTGAAGTTGAAAAAGAATTAGGGCTACAGTCGATCCGCCCCCACCTGTCCTATGATTTATTTGATTGTTTTATAAGTCGCCGAGACGGACAGATTTCTGAAGAAGAGGCGTCAAAATCCGAGTCGGCTGGCTACTTCAGCGTCGACTCGGACTCGTCGGACTGCCTCCGTTGACCGGCGTCGACTCTGTGCCGCCATGGCCAAAGCTCGCCGCGTGGCCCTGCGTCGTCGAGTCGCTGTCACTGCCTCAGCTTCTGCGGGTCTCCATCTCAATCCACCGCGGCCAAGTCGCCAGGCCACGCCTGATAGTCGCTCTGCAGCGCGGCTGTCTCACGTCCCAAGGGGACCTGCTAAAATCTGGATGTGAAGTAAAGACCGAATCAGACAAGCACTCCAATTAGTACTATCTCAACTAGTACTCCTCACGTACCAAGACTGGACCAAAATGAGACATCTTGGAGGAACACTATGTGTGTATTCATGAAGCAGTAAAATCGTATCAGCATGCTACTTTGGTTGTCTCCCCGATGCTACTGCTAATCAAGACTATAGTAATTTCGTCTGAGGTCAGATGAGCTACACTAGAAAATTGGGCTGCATGTGCTCTGTCAGCTATGGACCAAGACGAGGACACGGACTCTGCATCCTCGCCGTTCCGCCCCCGCCACCGCAGCGGTGCCTCACCGACGCACCCCCGCCGCTCTCCGCCTTAGTCTTGGCCGTGAGTTGCCGGCGAGTCACCTCCGCCAGCCGCCTCGTCCCTGAGCCGTCGCGGCCTCGAGCCCGGACTTGCGTTGCCTGCCGCCGTCTCGGCCTCGTGCCACCTCAGCTTGTAAGTCGCCATCCCGTCAGGCCTCGGCAGAGAGCCGCCCTTACCGGCCACGCCACAAGCCGCCGGCCTCACTTCCGCTCGCCTCCAAACCGCCTTCGCCGGATTAACTGCCACTTCGAACAGCCGCCGTGGGCCTTCGCCGAGCCGCCTTAAGCCGCCACCGCCGACGCGTTTCGAGCTGCTGCATCGTTGAACTGTTGTATCTCACTACGAGTCAGACGCACACCTCGAGTATCCCAGGCCATCTCCAATCGCCACCTCCGCCGGACCGGCTCTCCTCTGCCGCGAAGCCGCCACCGCGCCCTTCCACCACTATCTTGCTTTCACCGCGGCAGGCTCCGAGCCCCGCATTGCCGCGGCTGCGTCCCACCTCGCCTACTTCGCCACGAGCGCTCCAGCCGGCTCCGGTGCACCCCGACGAGTCGCCGCGCCTGCCACTGCCATAGCACCGCTCAAGCCACCTCGGTTTCCGCTACTTCAACCCGCCGCCGCACGCGACCCAGCCTTCCTTGCCTCCGCCGGCTGCCGCTGATGGTCTCTGCGCCCGCGCGCCTATCACCTGAGCCGCCCGCCAGCAGGTTTCGAGCCCCGCCGTGTTGCCTCCGCCTTGCTCGGCCTCAAGCCGGCCTTGCCCTGCGCTGAGTCGGCGCACCGCGCCAGGGAGCTGCTGCGCCGAGTCGCTGATATGGATTGAGACCGAGTTACTGACATCTATACGGTGCTGCAAGTTGCCGAGGATTAGCATGTACACCATTCAACCCTACACGTGAAGACTGCTGCTACGTTCATTACAACAAAGGACAAAGGAGGCCGTATGGGTGCCAGTGCCACATCAAAACCGGCAAAGTAAGAAGTGTATTTGTATGGGAGTATTTTTTGTCTGAGTATGTCCAGCATTGTCAGCACCAGCATCCGCGTTCATCTGGCAAAAAATTTCAGGTGCTATCCTTTCTATGTATCTTATCAACACATATTAAATTGTTTGAGACCAATTACTCTGGTTTATGGTATTTTTTTTCGCAGGACCATTTTTTGAGGGAATTTGACAGTGGGAGAGAACTCCCACTGTATTTTCATATATCTATATAAATGGAGTATTTACATAGACATACAACTCACATACAACCAACTCCACTCCTGGTATTTTTTTTCGCAGGACTATTATTAGTTGCCAAGGTGTTGCAAAGGGGCGTGTGCCAATATTATTTTTGCACTAGCGTTTGTCCGTGCCGTGTTGCTGGACGGATACGTGAGCAAGTCATCGCCCCCGCTACATCAACACATGCAACTGACTCATTGTCCATGCCCACGGCCGATCCGCCCGCATCTGTGCCATTTAAAGCGCCGCGGCCGACTCCCGTCCGCACCGGCTTACAACGCCACGGACGACTCGTCTGTCCGCTTTCGCGGTCGGTTCACACGTCCACACCGGCTTACAACGAGGAGGATAACTACTAGCCTGACGTATTAGCTCTTGCAACTTGCAAGCCGGGGGCAATCTGCAGTGATGGATCAAATAGTGCTAAGCACTCCTGATTATATAATGTACCTTTGGTACAACATCACTTGAGGAACGAAGGCAATCAGCCCATATTTCGAGTACAGAGCAATGAATCATTATGACAAGTGCTCACTATGAAAGTGATGCCCTACCGCGGACAGCGCGGGCTAGCTGTTCTACACCGGCATCTGCGCATGTCGCACTGATGAATAGGAACACAAACCACCGCCCCCGTAGTCCGGATTACATCAACAATGTCGTGGCCAACTCTCTTGTCCGCGTTGGCTTATAACACCGCGGCCGACTCAACTATTTGTGCTGCCTCTGATGATGCGGTCGTCTTTGTCGTCCGTCTCTCGCGTCCTGGTCTATATCAACACACCGGGCCGCACCTGTCTGCATGAGCTGTTTATTGAGTATAAAGCAAGTCACAGCTTGGGTAGCCCGGTTTCTTTCAAATTGGAGGCAAATTATCATCAACCGCCATCTGCACTGGATGGATCAATGGGCAGGCACGCAAGTCACCGCCACTACAGTTTGGTTAAACTCAAATAGCCAGTTGGAAGGAACCATTGGCCGAGTTGCTGACACGGCTCATACGGGATCATTTATAACCCGCCGTAGTCACCTCAACCTTCTGTGGATTCACATCGTGCTATCAACACCAATGATATATAACTTATGCCGGTTTATATCACAGTCAAATATGGAGAATCTCAAGCCAACTCCTCGAGTCACCTTGAGACTCGGGGGCTACAATGATATGACTCAGCAAATGTTGCCGGTTTTCAGTGAAGTCAAGAACCCCAGGACGTTGGAGGGAAAGATAACCCGGTCCCGGAGGCTACTACCATATTGAGGAAAATTTAAAGGCTGTCAGAAAATTTCCTGTTCAAAATGAAGAATGCCGGTTTAAAATCCGGTTCAAGGGAAATCTGTTCTCCCATGAAGCTCTGAAGCTCTCAAATCCGTTTAAGAATTTCCGGTTCAAAAAGAATTAATCTCTCGCATGTTCGAGTTTAAAGGCCGTCAGAAAATTTCCGTCTAAGGATTCCGGTTTAAAATCCGGTTCAAGGGAAAGATGTCTCCCACAAAGATTTGAAGCTCTCAGTATCCGGTTTAACTTCCAGTTCTAGAAGAAATATCTCTTGCAAAGTTCGAGTTCTCAGAAAAGTTACACGGGGGCTTCTGTTTATAAAGCGAAGTTCTGTTTACCCATTGATCCGGCTTATAAAGCCATATATATAAAAAATCATTTGGGGGCTTGGTCGTACTTGAACCATCGCTACACCTCTTGATCGGTGCAAGGCCACCAGAAAAATCACTTGGGGGCTTGGTCGTATCGAACCATAGCTACACCTCTTGATCGGCTCAAAGCCAAAAAGAAGATTACTTAGGGGCCAAAGAGAGTGTTGCAAAAGAACAACTCAAACATAGGCACCCACTGAGCACATCTCAAAATATTGCTTGGGGATTCTTTGCTTCGTAATGAACACAGAATCTACACTTGTAATAGGCTATCAAGCCACGGCTTGGAAGCCTGGTGTATACACCTAAAACCCCTGGTTAACCTACCTTTTTAAGTAAGCCACTCCGTCCAGGTAAACCTGGTATGACCCGATGAACTTTTGACAAGTCAATCTCATAGACCCTGAACTTGTCAAAATTAAAACGACGATTGGTTAAAGATTGAGGTCCATCTTAAAAGGCTTTGTAAAATGGTTTAACTCAGCAGCCTGGTAGCCCGTGAAAAGCCTCGACTACAAGTTTTCATATGCTTTTATTTGCCAAGTTTTTTCTCCTTTGATGATATTTATAATGGTTTTGATAAACCGACGTTCATTAACCCAGCTTAACTTTCAACTACAAGTTGTCAGTACATGATCAAGCATAATCCGACGCATATTAACCCGGTCTGGTTTCGAATACAAGTCGCCAGTATTATATATGGATAATCCGGTGTTTATTACAACCCGATACGGTTTATTTATAAACCAGCAAGACATGGGAAGAGTTATCAGTACTCAAAATTTAGGTTATCACCTTTACTACAAAAAGTTGGTAAACCAACGATGTGATTCAATGTCACAGGTATGATATATTTCATATTTGATTATTCTTAAGTGCAGCCTTGGTTATAAACCCGGGTTATATGTTGGGCATTATGACCCGTCCGGCGGTAAACCGCCAGGACACTTTAAACTTGTTGTGTGCAGAAACAGGTTGAATAAAGCATGATTATAAATCACCGGCGTTTATTAACCCGGCCTGGCTTTCGACTATAAGTCGCCAGTATGATGATAAATTATCTAGTGTTTATTAACCTGGACTGGCTTGGGATTATAAGTCGCCAGTATATATCTGGATTGCGCCATTGGGATCATGTGCTCATAAATCATTGGATTATATTATTCAAATCTTCCAATAGCCAACATGGCGGGATTTTATTATGGTTATTAATTACCAGTATTATGATTAAGGTTTTCAAAGTCGCTTTAGCGCAATGGCTATTATGTTATCAATGGATATGATTTATTCTACATCTGAAGGAATAGTCCCGAGTCGCTGCAGGCTTACGACCCGGCACTCGGGGGCTACATTATTCAAGTTGAGATTACATCAAATATGCAAGTCTCATGTCGCTGCAAGCATGCACCATGACACTTGGGGGCTAATGCAAAGTCATTTTTTGCTCACCTTATTGAAGATCCGACTCATCACATTGTAATGAGCCGGCCCTTGGGGGCTACCAATTGCTCCTGTCAAAAATTTAAGGTACACAAGTCTTAATCCATTATATTGAAGGATCCACTGCTCAGTTGGTAAAGCACAAAGTTCTTAACCTTGTGGACGTGGGTTCAAGCCCCATGATGAGGTTACACTATATGATGTTATTTTCAATGAAGTATATATATATATATATATATATATATATATATATAAAGTCCCTGCTCATTATTGTATAATGACCCGGCCCTTGGGGACTATACATTGCTCATTCAAGTCTACATGATCATATTTATAAAGTCCCTGCTCATTATTGCATAATGACCCGGCCCTTGGGGGCTACACTAGTTGTAGTTTTTATGAGTATAAAGGAAATTATAAGTCTCAGGCTGCCGCAAGCATGACAACCCGACACTTGGGGCCTACATATGTGGAAAATTCAGTTTTGACTAGTGACTGAGATGAACAATCTGAATTTCTTCAAAGGTTGCAACATCTATATTGAAGCAAGTCTTAAGCTATCACTATGTTCTCCTCTTAAGACTTGGGGCTACAGGTAATATGCATATAAAGGAGGAACATCTTCAAATTCTTAGTTTTGAGCAAAGCAGGAAGATTAATTGTGTGACCCGGTGTTGGTAACAATCATGACCCGGTGTCTATAAAAGTCATGACCCAGAATTATCAGTCTTTATAACCCGACAATGGTGGTGATCATAAACCGGCAAGTTCTACATCTTCAAGCCGACTGGATATTAGTTGAATATTTCAAAGACCAATATTTTTGTCAAGTCAGAGCATTGAAGGCCGACTCAAATGGATTCTTGATTTACAATATTTCTTATGCAAGCAAGTTGATTATGAAGCTGGCCTGTTGACCCAGATTTTTTAGAAGAAGGAAATGACAAGGAGTTAAGGATGATCAGGTGCCGGTTTACAAGACTTTCTTAACCCGGGGCACAATCTGTCAAATTTGTTCTTGTGTTTATTTTGCAGGATAAGTTTACCATGGATAAATCCAAGCTAAACTAGAGGCTAATGTCGGGGATATACCCCGCGGTATGACCCGGCCGGAAATATGACTCGGCCGGACTTGGGGGTTTACTTGAGACCCGGTTTACACTTGGCGATTCACTGGCGACCCACCCTGACTGGACGGTTTACAAGCAACCTGCCTGAATATTATGACTCACTGGTTACCTAGCAGGCAGGACAAACGGATGACAAGGCCCAAGGCACAGAAGGTCGGTTTATGTTAATGGAGGGCCGGTTTAAGAGGAAAGGTGTGAGGAATATTTACCTTACAAGAAGTTAAGACCCGGACTTGTATCCGGTTTGTATTAGAAGGTAGACTAGTCCTAATCCTAATAGGACTCTACATGTAACCCATCCCTCTAACTTATATAAGGAGGGGCATGGTACCCCAAGAGAAAAAAGGTTTTCACAACTTAGGTTTAGACAGATAAGTCAATAGCTCTCAAGTTAGAGCACCCTTGTAATCGTGATCATCATCATCAATATCAATGGAGCAGGATGTAGGCTTTTACCTCCACCATGAGGGGCCGAACCTGGGTAAAACCTCGCGTCTCTCGATTTCGACCAACCCCATTCAAGCTACCACATAGATGCGTTGGCCCCACGACTAAGTCCTTTTGCTAGGACATCTGCCGTGAGAATTCCACGACACAATGAGAGATGTGGGCCGTGCATGCTTTCAATGACTTGAGACTACCAAGCATCACATGCGGTGGTTAGTTCATTGCATGTAATCCTATTAAGTAGCAAACAGAAATTAAGTTATCTCGCTGATAGGAATAAAACAATACACCTTGTATTTATTTACAGAGGGAGTAGTACATTTTTTGTGACATGCATTACTAGATATTGCTAGTCAAATACTAAATCTAGATGGACGTGGTAGTACTACTAAATCCAGACGATGGTGCTAGTACTAGTAGTAGTACTACCAATGTAGTAGCACTGTACTACCCCTTGGTCAAATTATTACGTGCTGCTCCTCACAGTGAAGTGACAAGACCCTACGTCGGAGATGACACCTCAGTATAGGCACCGTGTTCTGCATACCATAGTCAGCCTCACCGTCTGCAGTCACTATCATCATGGCTGTAGACCTAGCCTGCTTACAACTAGCCATGTTCGACATAATTTCCCGTGCGTAGATGCCCGTGCATTGCACGGAACACCAAGATTTGGGGGTGGACGGCGCCGGCAGCGGCCATTGCACCAGATTTTTCCATGGCCTTCTAGATGTGGTGGGGAGGAGATAAGGATGATTGTGAGAGACAATGAGTTGTTTGTAAATAGGGAACAAGTGCGGGCATCTTTTTGCAAAACTGGAGAAGTTTGGTTTGTATGCGTCAGATCTAGATCCGACGGCTATTGGTGAAAGATGGCAGGCACAACATCATCACCAACGCGGGACCTGTATGATTCGCAGGATTTTGAAAACGCATGAATAGGACACGGTAATATTACAAGTTTCAAACTAATATTACAAATGTTTGGAGTAATGCTGCACCTACGAAGAGGGAATTACTAGGAAGTTTACGTAAGAACTTTCGTTACTTAAGGTGGATGCAGCATTATCGTACAAACTAAAATCCACCGCCCTGACAAGTCACTAATGGGCAAATAAGTTTTGGAGTCTCTGGCCACTTGATGTTTCAAAAACAAATTCAGCTTCTATGGAGACTTTGTCATTTAGGCTTAGACGCTTGCGGTGATCACCACGCCATTCATTGTTGCGCCAAAGAACACCAAACCTTGTTACTTTGAGCACACCTGCCTCCAGAACAAAGAACCTGGCCAATTTAATCTCTGATGTGCTGCCTCGGTAGTCGATCAAATCAATTTCTATAAGATGGAGATCAAGGCATTCGATGAGATTGTTATAGTGCAACACATTTTTCACTTTCGGGTCTTTTTTATCTGCAAAAGAAGAGAACATATTAGAGCAGCTGGCTGTATAAGATTGCTGTGTCATCAAGAGGTACCAATATCATTCTCTCATACGATAGGGTTGGCTGGCTAGTGATATTTTTTCAGTCTCTCTCTCTCTCTCTTTCCTCTCATTTACCTAGGAGTACGTGAAGAGCTGGGGCATTTGTTGCCTTCCACTATGTGGCCGATGCCATATTTCGCAAAAGTATGCCACATAATACGCATCGATGTCAAATCAAAAGATTTTGGCACCGCTCTCGCGATGTGAGAGAGTTGGCACCGCTGTGCACACAGACCCACATGTATAAACAAATCAATCAAACCAACTACACTAGCCTCTCAATCTCCCAAACAAGTGTTTTTATTGCCTCAGTCCTCTCTCTCCCACGCAAGTGTTTTTTCATTGCGTGAGTTAATTTGGCACCGGAGCAAAGTAGGTGATCCAGATTGGGGCACCAGGTGAGCAATGGAGGGGCATCGATACCAAATGCATCACAAGTGAGTCTGGCACGTGTTTTGGCCTACATAGTGGAGGGCCGTTACATCCCACTTTTGTACTACCTCTTATTTAGTATAATATTTTGACCATAGATTTACGTAAGAAAATGCCAATGCATGTCACTAAAAATTACACCATTTGAAATTATGTTCAAATACGAATCCAATGATATAGTTCTTAGTGACATGTATTAACATTTTGTCAGTTAAATCTATGGTCAAATTTTGATACTACAAAATAGGAAGAGTAAACCAGGACGGAGGAAGTACTTGCTCTTAGGGTAACCATAGAGTTACTGGAGTATTCTAAGTTACTTTCCACTATGACTAGCCTAGGCTACTATAGTAGTACAACAAAAAAATGATGCAGGTGATCACGTGAGAAAAAAATACTAAAAACATTTCTTTTGGTGCAGTGCGTAGATGCAGTTTTGAACACTACACTTGTCATCGTAATTTGGGAAAATTACGAAAAAATTGAGCTACGTTGTGATTACCGTTTACTAATAGGAAAGAAATTTCACCTCGATGAGTAGCTTCTCCGTGCACGAAAAGCATGTAAGGAATCCAACAACTTGATCCAGATTGGGGCCGATAGGTTTTATTGCCAAGATTTTCACTATGCGCATAGACTGGGTCAAGCTTGTGGGAATCATTTTCTGGAAGGCGATTGTAAATACATCAAGAATAAATTTAAAAATGTGAATTTTAAGAAGAAGGTGAAGAAGATGAGTGTTGTACCTAAAAAATTATGGATCCAATAAAGAGTTCGGAGAATTTGGCAGCCAAGTGCACCAACGCTGTCAATTTTGGCGCGTCAATGACCCTGATTTTTGTTGGGCCTTCTAGATCCGATACAAGCAATCTCTCAAGGAAAGGCGCATTCTCAATGACCATAACGCGGAACAGATGGAGTGATCTCTTCCCAATTGATGTCTTGTTGCGGGGCCAGCAAGACACATAAATCCATCGGATATTCGTCAAGGCGATGTGGAGGCTAATGAAGCTGTGGATCTGCTCAAGACGAAGGTACTCGAGCGCAGTACAGCTATGGAGCAGGTGCCCCATAGCCTTCTTCAAGATGACAATGTCGAAGAGGTCGAGCTGCTTGAGTTGAGGGAGAAGAAGGGCAGGCGCGACATTAATCTGGGGAAGATAGCAGGAGCTGAAGCTGGCGCGGCGCAGCGTTGGCGCGAGGCGGAGCGCGGACGGCGACAGAGAGCGACATTGTCTAGCTTCAAAGCTGAGCTCCTCGAGCTAATCTAGGGTGGGGGATAAGAACCACTCGTCGAACTTGGGTTGGACCTTGCAGTTGGTACTGAACTTGCGGATGTCAAGGCATCTCGCTGGCCCAGGGTGCGATGAAAGGATCTCGGAGACTGCGGCCATGTGTTTGCAATCCCCATCGCAGAGGCAGCTCTCGACGGTGAGGTTGAGGGGGACGCGGTGCCAGAGGGGCCGCCACTGTCGGGATAGCAGGGTGGTCCGCACGGCAGATTTGGTGGGGAGGAGGCCGATGATGACGAGAAGCATGTCGTCTGGGAGGCTGCTGATGAAGTCCAGGCTCGCCGGATGCGGTTTTGGCTCGAGCCGCCTCCGCTTGTTGGCTGCCTTGCCGTCCATCTCAACCGGCAGCGACACCGGCGTACACGTGTGCTGGTGTGTGTTGTGTGCTGGGTGTGCGCGAGTGCGTCCTTCTGTGCATCCCGCCGCGCAGTGGTGAATTGTGCGCGAGTGCGTCCTTCACGCGGAAGAAGTGCGTCCTCAATGCGCCCTCAATTTACTAGTGTGCGGTGTGCTACCCCGAGTGGTTTCAACTTTGTTTACTTCACCGCGTGTCAGATTGGCCTCTAGTTTACTTATTTTCACCCACTGCCACATGGGCTAGCACACGAAGATACAGAACACGAGCTGACAAGGCAGCATGTGGACTGGTTGACCGGTCAACTAAACAATATACGGAGCTATACGCTGACACAGTGAGCGTATAATCCGTCGGTATAGAGTGTTCGAGTGAGAGGGGAGGCCCGTGAGAGATAGCAGAGAGAGAGAGCTACCCCCTCCGTTCGATAATGTAGCTCCAACATTTTTTTAAAAGTCAGACTTTTGAAACTTTGACCAAGTTTATAAAGAAATTACTTATATCTACAATACCAAAGATAAATGATAGTATGAAGTAAGTACATGTTGTGATGAATCTAATGATCGTTCCATATGTAAATGTTTTTCTCCACATATACCTGGTCAAATATTTCTGAGGTTTGACCTTTCAAAACATCCATATGCTTATGGATGTGAGAGAGTCCCTAACTAGAGAGAGAGAGAGTGAAGTAGAAAGAGTGAGTGAAAAAAGTGTTTGTGCGTGTGTGAAAGAGACATGAGTAACACTCGATAAAAATCGAGAAAAAATGCGTGTGTCTTATGCAAACATATCACACATGCATCTTCGACAACGGAAGCAAGGTGAGGAGATAGTGTGTGGTTATGTGCAACCGAGAGAGCAAGACCCCTAGCACGTGGCCAAGAGGGGTCTGAGAAACAAGGGAGAGAGGTCGAGAGAGACATACGGAGAAAATGCACACATGGGGAGGAGAGAGTGAATGTTTTTCATAGAGAGATCCCCTGGAGATCGTGATGGGACTACATGGGTGGGAGATCGAGTGACAAGATGTGTGCGCGATAGAAGATACCCCGAGAGATATCGAGATAGATGTTTCGATGGAAGGAGACAATACGTGTGTTCCTGATGGCTAGTGAGAGATAATCATACTTAGGGGGGAGTGCTTGCGCCTATGATGGAGTGAGGGGTTATGTTACTTATTAGGGGGGTGCATGTCACATAGAGAGAGAACAAGGGCGGAGAGTGTTGGATGTGTCTATATGTATAGCGCAAGCGAGACATGTGTATGTGTGAACCAGGGAGATATAAAGTTTGAGAGAGATTGAGGAGCCCCGATAAGGCTAAGTGGTGCATCAGATAGCTGAGAGGGGGAAACAGATATTCCATCTGCTCGATAATGCAGTGCATGCAAATTTTTTAGAAGTCAAACTTTGGAAACTTTGATCAGGTTTATGCAAATGTTATTTATATCTACAGTACCGAAGATACATCATACGGAACTACATCTCATGGTGAATCTAATGGTATATGTTTGTCGTTCTAGATGTAATTGTTTTTCTCCACGTACATGGTCAAACTATGTGATGTTTGACTTTTCAATAAATCAATATGCTATGGATCGAGGAGAGTGCCTAAGTCGAGAGAGATCAAGTGCGTGTGATGGAGAGTGAGTAAGTGTGCAAAAAGGGTATGTGTGTGAAAGAGAAAGTGAGAACAAACGATAAATTAGAGAGAGAGAGAGAGCGTGTGTGTTTTTTCGTTTCTTAGGCGAACATCTCATGCATGCATCTCCGATATAGAAAAGCGAGGCGAGAAGATACACGAAGATAGCTAGTGTGTGATTGTTTGCAACGCAGAGAGACACCACTATAGCACATGTCCAATAGAGGTCTAGCCAACAAGGAACAAAGGTCGAGAGGGACACATGGAGAACATGGACGCATGGGGAGGGCGAGAGGGTGTGTTTGCGATAGAGAGATCCCCTTGAGATCGTGAGGGGACTATATGGGTGGGAGATCGAGGGAGGTGCGTGCGCGATAGAAAGATGCCCTGAGAGAAATTGAGATAGACCATGCACATCTTTGTGATGGAGACTAAGATTAGCTAGTCATATACATATAGGGGGGACTGCGTGTGCCTACAATTGAGTGAGAGACCATCATACTTGTCTAGCTAGGCATGAGATTGTGTGTGTGTGTGTGCGTGTGAGATGGAGAGCGAACGAGGGAGAGAGATAGAGTTTTAGATGGGCCTATCGAGTGCGAGTGAGATATGCATGTGTATGTGTGACCCAGGTAGATGGAGAGTTTGACAGAGAGGGGGGAGAGCTCCGAGACGATAGAGTGGTGCGTGAGAGAGTTACGGGCAACGAGCCAAGGAATTTGTGTGCGTACGGTGAGTGCACCCAAGATATCTAGCTAGGACTAGAGAATCATACATAGTGTGCGAGAGAGACCTATAGATGGAGTATATATGCATGTGAACTAGAAAGACCCCCCCCACACACACAAAGAGAGAGATGGAGAGAAAGCGAGAGGGACCAACAAGGTTTGTGTGTTGGATGTGTGCGACAGAATTGAAGGTTGTCGGTGAGAGAGAGAGAGAGAGCAGGAGTCCGGGAGAGGGGGAGGTCGCGTTTTATGCATCAAAGACTGATATAAACCATGTTTCGATATAAACTTGCATTCAAATATTTAAATTGGAGAACATGTTGTCTGCAATCCACACATGAACGGATATATGCGTATATCAAACAAGTTCATTAATTTGACTTTCAACATGTTCATGGAGTACTATAATACTGTACAACATGCTACTCGATTGAGGTGTTCAATTTTGGATTTAGTTCACTATTTTGACCTGGTGAACGAGCTATTTCATTGAATCGAGATATTTCATTTTGGGTTTGAGACCCATTTTTGAGTGGGTCAACTGTTTGTCATATAGTAAATCGCTAGCAACGAGCATGTAAAAACACATTACTCTCGAGCATCATCTCTCCATCTAAAAAAGAAGTGGCAAGCTAATATTTTAAAATTTGATTCGAATCGACTTGGTAAGGTAGACGTGGATGCTCGTTCTCCCAAATTTTGAACAAACCGTTAAACATCCTTTGCTCGGTGGAATTCGCCCGAGCAAATAAATAGGAGACGCGAAATTACCGTCCTATGTGGGACACGCATCAATTGGCTCGTTGTACATTGAGGGTAGGTTCGTAACTTCATCCAAGCGCGCCTTCTCCTCAGCCGAAATGACATGTGCCGAATAATTCATAAACCATGGTCGGAAAAACACGCTCTCCTTGTCCAAAATAGCTCGTGCCCACTATTTCAAAACACACTCTCCTCGCTCGAAATTACTCGCGCCCACTATATATCAAAACACGCCCTCCTCGCCTGAAATCGCTCGCGCCCACTATATATATATATATATATATATATATATATCAAAACATGCCCTCCTCGCCCGAAATCGCTCCCGCCCACTATTTGGGGAGAAGTAAAGTTACTCTACTATCCCTGACCCTCAGTACACAGACCCAAGCCGAGAAGCCTAAAGGCAGGGGTAGAACTGTAACTCCCCCTCACATTTCAGACAAATGAGTCTGTAAAACATGGTTCCACTCCCCTCCCAATTCCCCCGCATTCATACCTCGTGGGCGCCAAGTCACCTTCTCTCCAGAAGGTCCCTTCTCTCGAGACGCGAAACCTCAGCCCCTCCTCCATGGCGCCCCCACCGCACCAATTTCACAGCCGCCCTCCTCCCTAATGCCGGAGACGCTGTCCATTTGCCGTCGTGCACTAGGCCGTGTGCCTCTTACTCAGTGATGCTGGAGCTGCCTCGATGACGGCCGCGTGAACCATACCGGAGTCGATTCACCCCCGCCGTTGTTCACGGTGCCGGAGCGTCTCCAACTACGAATCCGTCCAGAGTCCCGGTGCTGCTTACCCATAGCCGTCGACCGTTGTGACTTCACTGTTTCCCTATCGCTAGTCGCCACCGCAACCGCGCAGGCCTCACCGACTCGGCAGCTGGACCTGCCTACTTCACCATGCTGCTAGATAGGTCACACCCTCATCTCAAATCACTTTATTTAGGCGTCAGTTGTCTGAATTTTTATTCTAGGCCAATTGATTCCCAATGGGAAGCAGCACCCCTCGAGGCAGCGGGGCTCCTAGGCTGCCGGTTGGCTGGTGTCTAACATAAGGGTGCGGGGCCGCAAGTTCGCTGCAGAAGTAGCTCTTAGATGGCTATCTTAGAGTTGCGTGGGTTGAAGTTACTGCCGCCGCCGGATCTGGATGACGGGGAGTCTTTGTGGATTGGCTCGGGGCGGCGCAACCACGACAGTGCGGTGGGGCGGGGAGCGGGGTTTTGGCCGGGGCCACGGACGGCAGAGGCAGGCTGCTCTGCCGTTGGTCGCTGGCTCTTCGGGGAAGATTCCTAACAGTGTCAGCCGAGAGGCAGAAGATGGCCATCAAGCCATCCAGCGTAGATCAGACAGTACCAAAATAAAATAAAATCATGTGACCCCAATTTAGTCTTCAATCAACAGACGTGTGACCACTCTCATACCTTGCTGTTGATCTCTTAGTGTATTTCTTCAGATCAAAGAGATGTGTCGTTCTTAACATTATGCGTTATCTGCATCTTGAGCTACACCGTCTTCCGACTCACCACAGCTGCTCCAACAAGGGAAGCATACACCAGAAGGGAGCTATAGTCCCCACTCAACAGTTCCCTGCATCGAATGCGCGTGCCCGACATGGACAGCCACAACAACTGCAGGGTCTTCGACAAGTCAGCACATGATGCTCACTCCTATGGATGGCGGCCAGATAGGTTGTACCCTCATCTTACTTGTGTGCAACATTTATGGCTTTGTTATTCATCTAAGCATGGAAAATAGATTATCACATTTCACTGTATATTCATGCTGATGTCTTACGGGTCTTGTTCAGGAGTTAACATTGTTCCATAGTTCAGCTAAGATACTTGTTCTTTAGGTGACGCTATTCCATAGTTATCATCCATCAACCATTGCTATCCCACAGGCTGGTGATTATAGTATTATACCACTTCTAGTATTACCTATGTTGTTCTTTAATACTTTTGTGTGCCATCTAGTAAATCTCGAGTAGAAATGATACATATTCTGTAGCTTTCATCTGTGTTCTCCCTTTAGTTTTTGAGACCTGTTGCTGCTAGTTAACCCTAGTCCTATTATTTATGTCATCTCCTACAGGCACTCATTACATAAATCTAACTACTAGTTATCTTCTATGCATGTCAGATATAATTGCACACACTGATATATCCACAAGAACCTCACGAAGCAATGTAAAGGCCAATAAACTTGATGTCAATGATACCCAATATGATGGAACATATAAAGGCAGTTCTTCAGAAGACTTGCAGAAAGATATTGAATCCTCTTCACCCCACAAGGTCCTTGCTCTAACTTGGCCCGTGATATGGGTACAACATGCATATAATGTCATGGAGTGTATCTACTATGTTGCAATGCCATGTGCTTAGCATGCTGATCATGCATGTAAATATGTCATGCCTTCCTGTTTTTCAGTACCTATTCCATTCATGATAAGATGTTTTCAAGTTCAAGTACTATCATTCTACTCTATCGCAATGCCATCTGCTTAATTTGGACATCATGCTTGTGAATATCTTTTGCATTGTTATTCATCAGTATGTACTTCATCTATCTACCATACCATGTTTTTTTACATTGAAGTATTGTTCTAGTACTCTGTTGCAATGCCATCTTAGTTTCCCAATCATACACTTGTATGTTGCCTTAGTTTTTCTGTACGTATTCCGCTAGCATACAGTTTTACATTCAACTAGTGTTTTTTACTGTGTTGTCATGTCATATTCCTAGATATTACACCATACTCCCTCCGTCCGGATTACATGTTGCCGAAGTGGATAAAAAAGGATGTATCTAGAACTGAAATACACCTAGACCCATCCATTTTTTCGGATGGAGGGAATACATGTCAATATGTCATGCCTTTCTATTCTTCAGTACCTATTCCATCTCTCTACTGTAGCATGTTTTATAATTGAAGCACCATTCTTCTATACAAGGCATGCAAGGGGAAGACGACCATGTTAGAATCTGAAGGGTTACAAACCAGGTCTTTGCAAAAGATCCAAACGCCAGGAGATAATAAACCAACTCCAGTTTTTATAGATACTGCTCCAGCACAGAGAAACCCAACTCCTACTGATAATAAGTAGATTCCAGTGGCCAAAGAACTAGTCTGCTCCAGTCTAGCAAAAATATGTCAACTCCATTCTAAGAAGCGTGTGTGTATCCTTGCATCATGAAATTTTATAGCATGCTGATCATATTTTCTACATGTTTCTTACCCATCTCTCTTTTAGAAAATAAGCTTAATAGATAGAAGAATTTCTGCACCGGTATCGTCTGTGAGGAAAGATTCTTGCGGGAATTCTCTATGCTCCAATGCAGATGTAAGTACCTATTGTATATCACTATATTTTTACATCAGAATGTATTTTGTTAATCGGCGTGAATCCAACCTTTATCTGATCTAAATTTAGTTGTAGCAAAATGTATGATTAAAGGCCACAATGTTGATTTTTGTAAGGAAAACTGCCTGGTAGTTTTGCATCCTGAGCTGCATGAGTGTACTATCTCATATCAGTGGGTTTGATTACTTTGGTTCTGCAGTGGGTTTTCAGTGTTTTTTTACTATGTTGTCCTATCGTATCCCTTGCTCTTACATCATACTCCCTCCGTTCGGATTACATGTCGCAGAAATGGATAAAACCGGATGTATCTAGAACTGCAATACGCGTAGACCCATCCATTTATTTCTGGATGGAGGGAATACATGTCAATATGTCATGCCTTTCTATTCTTTAGTACCTATTCCATCTCTGTTGTAGCATATTTTATAACTGAAGCACCATTCTTATATATAAGGCATGCAAGGGGAAGATGGCTATGTTAGAATCTAAAGGGTTACAAACTAGGTCTTTGCAAAAGATGCAAACGCCAGGAGATAATAAACCAACTCCAATTTTCATAGATACTGCTCCAGCACAGAGAAACCCAACTCCCACTGATAATAAGAAGATTCCAGTGGCCAAAGAACTAGTCTGCTCCAGTCCAGCAAAAGAATGTCAACTCCATTCTAAGAAGTGTCTGCGTATCCTCGCATCATGAAATTTTTATAGCATTCTGATCATATTTTCTACATGTTTCTTACCCATATCTCTTTTAGAAAATAAGGTTAAATGATAGAAGACTTCCTTCATTGGGATTGTATTCAAGGAAAATATCCAGCGGGAATTCTCTGTGCTCCAATGCTGATGTAAGTACCTATTGTATATCACTATATTTTTACATCAGCATGTATTTTGTTAATCGACGTGAATACAACCTTTATCTGATCTAAAACTAGTTGTAGCAAAATGTTAAAGGCGCCAATGTTGATTTTTGTAAAGAAAACAACCTGGTAGTTTTGCATACTGAGCTGCATGAGTGTACTATCTCATATCATGCACATTACCGAATTGTAGTGCTGCTCTGGTTGCCCATTCATTCATTGTGTTAATGTTGCTTTCGTATTACCTTACCTGGCTGATGATAGATGTGCTATATTGTGTTAATTTGGTGTTGGCTAGTTGCCCAAACGTTCATTGTGCCAATGTTGCTTTCCTATTATCTGACTTGGCCAATGATAGCAATGCTAGTGTCTTAATTTGGTGCAGGCTGCTGAAGATAAGAAGACAAACTCTGAAACAGCAAGGCAACCCCATTGTTTCTTTCCAATAAATCTAGGCCAGGTAATATGGCAATAATTCATGATTAATCTGTTTGGTTCCCCTCCTAATATATGTTATAATGCAGTGGTCGAGACACTCTGCACTATCAATAATACAAGCCTGCCAAAATCGCCATCTGAATCTGTTAGTATCCTCTGTATCGAATGCAACGGAAAAAATGTATGTTTGTGAACCAATTAATGGCTGAATGAATGAAGGAAATGGTGGAGGAATCAGAGGTGCAGAGTCGTGCGACACAACAACTGATCAATATCTTCAGAGATAGTGTAGCAAAGCAGAAAGAACTTGCCCACATGCTTATGGCCGTCATCCGTGCTGAGGTTGCAGATTGTGATGTTGTAGATCATTAGGTTCTGTTCATTTATTTGCACTGGCAACAATCTTTGATTGCCCAGTGGATGTAATTTCCTGTAATATATGCTGGATGTGCAACGTTTTTCCCTGTATGCCGTACCTTTGCTTGATCGGTTTTGGTCCTGTGCATAATTACTCATCGTAGTGGGCTCAAATTATCTAATTTGGCCTAAAGACATGTATGAACTTTAGTGGACCCATTAATTTAATGGGCTGTTACCAGGCCGAAAGTTAATGGTCGGCCCTCTTAACTCCCGGGTCATTAACAGGCCGACATCGAAGCGGGCAACAGGTGGGCCCAATTGATTTCACAGGCCGTTAACAGGCCATTACTAAGTTCGGGCTACATATGGCCCAACTATACTGTGGGCCTTTAGCAGGCCGAAAGAGATAGCGGGCTTGTACTGGACCATGAAGAGCATGGGCCGCTAAGAGGCCGAAAGTAAGGTCGTATTGTAAATGGCCCAACTGTGTTGTGGGCCTTTAGCAGGCCGAAAGAGAAACCGGGTTGGTATTGGACCATGAAGGGCATGGTCCATTAAAAGGCCAAAACTCAGGTCTGACTACAAATGGCCCAACAGATATATGGGTCGTCAACAGGCTGAAAGACATACCGGGCCGGAAATTGGCCCAACACTTAAATGGGTCGCTAAAAGGCCAAAACTCAGGTCCGACTACAAATGGCCCAACTGATTTATGGGTCGTCAACAGGCTGAAAGACACACCAGGCCAGAAATTAGCCCAACATTTAAATGGGTCGCTAAAAGGCCGAAAGATGTACATTGTGAAAATTCGCCCATCCACTGAATGGGTCGTTAACATGCCGAAATCTCATCGGGCCGATATTGAGCCCAAATATATAGCGGGCTGTTAACAGGCTCGAACTGACGATGGGCTGCAATGGTGTCAAATCTTTAACGGGCCGTTGACGGGCCGAATTGGCACATCTTGTATGGGCCGTGGGCTTAAATGGACCTGACACAAGTAGGCCTTATATGGGTCGACCTGCTAATTTTTACTACGCGGGCCTTTTTCACCGGAATGGGCCACTGTTGGCCGTGCCACGTGTCGACCTATCATAGGCGCCTCCTGTCTAATGAGTGGATGACATCTGTCCCAACGGTGAGGCAACACGTGTTTCCTCCAGCCAATGATGATTTTACACGTGGAAAATCCCCATTGGTCTGGGATGTTAATGGGTTATCGGATCCAAAACCGGACCCGATAGCTTAACGGCGTTCCGTTACGGTGGATGCCACGTGTCGGTCACCCTTGACGAAAGCACTTCTGTGACGCGTGATTTATCGTCATGGAAGTGGACACTTCCATGATGATAATTTTTTTAATGTCATGGAACACTTCTACGACAGCACAGGTATGACTATCTTGATTCTGTCATAAAATCATCATGGATGTACATGCATGACAAAAAACACGACCTACTGTGAAAAACACGTATCATCACGGAAGTGAATTTTTTTGTAGTGAGTGCTGTGTCCATGGCTCACGCTCATATATTGCGTGTAGATTGAAAAAGTTTGAGGACACCAAAAGTATGAAACAATTTCTTAGCTTGTCATTGGGGTTGTGCATGATTTAAATACTTTGTGTGGTGAAGATAGAACATAGCCAGACTATATGATTTTTTAGGGATAACTTTCTTTGGCCATGTTATTTTGAGAAGACATGATTGCTTTGTTAGTATGCTTGAAGTATTATTATTTTTATGTCAATATTAAACTTTTGTCTTGAATCTTTTGGATCTGAACATTCATGCCACAATAAAGAAAATTACATTGAGAATTATGCTAGGTAGCATTCCACATCAAAAATTCTGTTTTTATCATTTACCTACTCGAGGACGAGTAGGAATTAAGCTTGGGGATGCTTGATACGTCTCCAACGTATCTATAATTTTTGATTGTTCCATGCTATTATATTATCTGTTTTGGATGTTTAATGGGCTTTAATTTACCCTTTATATTATTTTTGGGACTAACCTACTAACCAAAGGCCCAGTGCAAATTGCTGTTTTTTGCCTATTTCAGTGTTCTGCAGAAAAGGAATATCAAATAGAATCCAAATGGAATGAAACCTTCGGGAGAGTTATTTTTGGAACAAACGTTATCCAGGAGACTAGGAGTGGACGTCAAGAAAGAAGCGAGGTGGCCACGAGGCAAGGATGCGTGCCCAGGTGTTAGGCGCGCCCCCATCCTCATGTGCCCCTCGCAGCTCCACCGACATACTTCTTCTTCCTATATATACCCATATACCCCAAAAACATCCAGGAGCACCACGAAACCCTATTTCCACCACTGCAACCTTCTGTACCCGTGAGATCCAATCTTGGGGCCTTTTCTGGCGCTCTGCCGGAGGAGGAATCGATCACGGGGGGCTTCTACATCAACACCATAGCCTCTCCGATGATGTGTGAGTAGTTTACCACAGACCTTCGAGTCCATAGTTATTAGCTGGATAGCTTCTTCTCTCTCTTTGGATCTCAATACAAAGTTCTCCTCGATTCTCTTGGAGATCTATTCGATGTAATTCTTTTTGCGGTGTGTTTGTCGAGATCCGATGAATTGTGGGTTTATGATCAATATTATCTATGAACAATATTTGATTCTTCTCTGAAATCTTTGATGCATGATTTAAATATCTTTGCAAGTCTCTTCGAATTATCAGTTTGGTGTGGCCTACTAGATTGACCGTTCTTGCAATGGGAGAAATGCTTAGCTTTGGGTTCAATCTTGTGGTGTCCTTTCCCAGTGACAGCAGGGGCAGCAAGTCACGTATTGTATTGTTGCCATCAAGGATAAAAAGATGGGGTTTATATCATATTGCTTGAGTTTATCCCTCTACATCCTGTCATCTTGCCTAATGCATTACTCTGTTCTTATGAACTTAATACTCTAGATGCATGCTGGATAGCGGTTGATGTGTGGAGTAATAGTAGTAGATGCAGAATCGTTTCGGTCTACTTGTCGCGGACGTGATGCCTATCACTACAAAAAAATACACTTCTGTGATGATACGTGTTTGTCACAGTAGGTCGCGTTTTTTGTCATGCATGTACATCCATGACAAATTTATGACAGAATCAAGATAGTCATACCTGTGCTGTCATAGAAGTGTTCCATGACATTACCAAAATTATCATCACGGAACTGTCCACTTCCATGACGATAAATTGCGCGTCACAGAAGTGCTTTCGTCAAGGGTGACCGAAACGTGGCATCCACCGTAACAGAATGCCGTTAAGCTATCGGGTCGGGTTTTGGATCCGATAACCCGTTAACAGCCCCGACCAATGGGAAATTTCCACGTCTAAAATTCTTATTGGCCGGACGAAACACGTGTCAGCTCGTCAGTGGGTCAGATAGGCGTCTATGATATGTCGACACGTGGCACGGCCCAACAATGGCCCATTTAGCTTACAAAGCCGGCCCGTTTGACTTGGTCAAAAGTTAACAGGCTGGCCCATGAAAAGCCTGCTAATGGTCTCTTCGCAAATAGCCCATTTTACGGCCCGTTAACTCACGGCCCGTTAAGCCCTAAAGGAAATCGGCCCAACAATGTCATGTGGGACGTCGAATATAATACCAGCCCATTTCACTTTTGGCCCATGTATGGCCCACGACGTCTTTCGGCCCATATGAGGCATTCGTATCTTTCGGCCCATTACAGGCCCACGGTGACTCTAGCCTATAATGAACAGTAATTTTCTTTACACCCGTTAACGGCCCGTGATTTACATGGGCCGTTTCCAGTCCGTGTTAGCTTTCGGCCTATTGACGGCCCATACGTTCTTGGGCTCCTTTTCGGCCCTCGATTACTTCTGGCCCATTACTGGCCTGTTCCCCTAATGGGCCAAATTCGCCCCATGGCAAGAGTCGGCCCGTTACTGGCCTGTTCCACTAATGGGCCAAATTCGGCCCATGGCAAGAGTCGCCTGTTACTGGCCTGTTACCCTAATGGGCCAAATTCGGCCCATGGCAAGAGTCGGCCCGTTTCTGGCCTATTAACCCGTTGCGCCGTTTCCAGCCCGTCCTATATTCTGGCCCATTAACGACCCGTTATGCCTATGAAAGAATTAAGCCTTTACTGTCCTACGGCCTGTTAACGGCCTGTTACCGTGCTGGGCCGATACCAATTACGCCCGATTATGGCCCATGTAGACCCATTTATCCGACGGCCCAAGGCCCACCGATTACAGGCCCATTTATCGACGGCCCGTAGGAGACCCATGGATCCTACGGCCCGTATATGGCCCATGGAGTTGCGGCCACTAGAAAACCAGGGAAAAAGAAGACTAGGAAATAAATAAGGCCGAAACTAACACTAGGCTATTAAGGCGATTGCACAGATTACATCCACTCGGCATCAAAGATTGCCACCAGTGAAAATATAGGGAACACCCTACACTATACAAAAATGGCTTGCTATTTTCTTCAGGTAAAAAATGGCTTGCTGCACGTTAAGAATAAATTTTGTATCGCAAAAAAACAAATTACAACTATATAACAAAAGGAAGGTTGGCATAAAACTTAACAGTCTAGCAGATAAATGCACCACCAGAAGTTCAGAAGCTCAGTTCATTTGACCTGACTATTACGTTTTCATGCTGTATTGTCCGATGGAGCACCATAACCCTCGCCTTAATTTCCCCTAGGCTCCTAAACAACACAGAAAATGTCTGATAGTCTGGTTTCAAAACCATGCATATCTTGACGACATTGAGCAATGTTTCTCCTTGTTTCACAAAGGGTCTCTGTTAGGGAATGGACTTGTGTCTGGAGCGCAGATACAACATTGCTTTGAGCTTGCATATCTTGATCATGAGGCAGTTTGGATGATATTGCCTTAACAACCAACTCAGTATTACGTAGGAACGTGCTTTTTGGCAGTGTTACTGGACAGGTACTGACCCACTGCAGCAAGAGCTAACATTGCGGTTATAGTTGCCTCACCACCTTCAGAAGGTGGCGGTTCCACCATTTTTTCCATAGCTCACTGAAAAGTTGAGGTTTTACATTAGTAGTACCAGAGCAGAAGATATTAAGGAGGCAGCAAAACCAAACAAAATAGCTTTGGTATATATACAGAACTTATTCTGGTGAACCCATGTAAAATATTAGTTGCATTTTATTGCAAAGTACATAATAAAACCAGGTTCCAAACATATGACCATGTACCATCGCTAATGTATTGTCTATTTCTTCACATTGTATTGAGGGCTAAGGATAAAGAGACGAAGTTTATAATACGGTAATCATAGTATGACGTCATTCATATCACAAAACAACTGAGAACAGACAAACAGGCAATTGTAACGTTGTGTGGGCAAGTCCAGCACGGAACTAGATTACGGGTCAAGATCAAAGGAACATCACTCCTCGCTTTTAAACCTTGTAAGGTGCAATGATACGCTAAGACAATTGTGTATAAAATTGAAAAGAGTAATAGACATTGGCTGCAAACCATGCAGTTCAAGGCACAAGTCAGAGTAAGTAGTAGTTAAAAGGCATGAGGATTAAGGACTTACAACAGTGGCTTTGACTGGTGTAGTCATGCCCTTCTTCTTGCTGGTGTGAGAGTCCTTGAAGATTTCCACAACATTTGGTTCAGTTACTTTTTGGTCCTTGCGGGCTTTCCTCTGCATTTGGAACAAGTCAATATAGATCTGATAATATGGTACAACGAAAAGGGTGAAACATCATCTAATTACAAGAGCCTCGCAGTGTGCAATATAGCTACGAGATCCTGTCGTCTGTTGGAATTTCACTTTCGTATGGTTGGCCTTGTTCTTTGAACAGTTCACCTACAAGAAGATAGATTTGTGTGGCACATGCATAAATACGACTTCAACATGTGATCTGATGACATATATATAATGTACCTGATACTTCGGATCGGACCAGTGTTTAACGAGGCCTCTCTAGTCTTCATCAGATATATTTTCCACTGGAGATGTTTGGGCAAGTTCACTATTAGCCTTGCCTTCAAAGTGAGTTTTCCTTAAGTTATACCGATACTGTCGCAGAGCAGACTTGAAAACATGGGTGCAAGCTTGTCTGGTTGCATCATCTTGGCTATCCAACTTGAACCTCATCTGTTGAAAATTATGGGAGTCTCATTATCAGCAACCTAGAAAGTATTGGACAGAGCAAGACGATATTACTAGTTTCCATACATAACCATACTTACAAATAAATGGTCGAGGAAGATGTTGAACTGGGTTTCGTCTTTGTCATTCCTGTGCTGAATCCATGTTGGGAGGATACGTACATGACACCTAACAGCAACCGCTGCCTTTGATACTAACTTGGCTGAGTCTGTAGCATCACGTGGCCTTTTTAAACCTGCCTCAAAACGAATCTCCATCTTCCTCCTCTAGATTTAGTTAACCTATCGAGCATTACCCCTGATGTTTGTTTCCTCTTGCTCCTAGGTGCTAGTCCAACAACAAACATAGGAAGTGTTAGTGTACATCAAACTGTGAGACTACATATAAAGAAGCATGCAACTGTAACTTGACTCCAACAACTACCTTCTTGCTGTTGAAGCTCACAAGGTTCATCTGATATTGCCAACTCGTCTTGTGTCAAGAGTGCTTGGGAAGTAGTGTCAGGTGGCAAGGGAGCTTGGGAACGTGCTGCTAGCTCAGTTGACGCACGAGTACGTCGTGCAGCTGGTAGTACTGTGGTAGGTGTTGCAAGAACTAGGGCTATCTCTGCTTGTTTGGTGACAGCTATTTGTTTCTGTTTGTCTTTTTTTGCAACTCATGTAGCATGGGATGTCGTGTTTGTAGAATTTTCTGCTGGACTTTGACCTTCTATTGCACCATCAGTACCAGCAGAATTTGCAGGATTCATCCGCTTCTCATTCCCTGCCATTCTGTGTTTCTTCCTCTTTCTCTGTGCCATGTTAAGTCAAGCCGACAAGAAAAATGAATAACAATTTAGTTCTTCAGAACAAATTGATTTGTGATGCAGACGAACTGAACTTTGATGTTAGACAACCACATGATAGGAGGATGTAATATGTATGAAAAACAGGACGGAAGAGATAACCGGAACTATGATGTGTAAACTAATAAGACATTTCACCAAATTAGAAGCAATGCAATGGAAGGTAGACACCATATGAAAGATGCTACAAATATCGCTCTGCCAAGTTAATAGTGTCTCATCATAAATGGCGTTTAAACAAATGTGAAGTAGTACAAGAAATAAATCATATGCAAGATGCAAACAACATCACACTACCATGTTAGAGGTCTCTTGTCATTAGTGCCATTGCATATTCACAGCATTGCATATTCACAGCTTATGATGTGTAAACTAAGGAGAAGGCATTTCAACAAATTAGAAGCAATGAAAGCTAGACAAAATATGAAAGATGCAACGAATATTACTCTACCAAGTTAAAACTGTCTCGTCATAAGTGCCATTTCAACAAATTAGTAATACAAGCTAGAAAAGAATGTGAGATGTAACCTATATCACACTCCGAAGTCAAACATGTCTTATGATAAGTGATTGTTGTAGGTTACACAACAGTAGTAATTTGATGTAAGAACATGGTGTGATAGACAGATATTGTATGTTCTAGAAACAGGAACACGTGTCTTATTCAAGTATAATGTGTAAAGTAAGCAGATGGAATTCAACAAAATTAGAAGCAATACAAGCTAGACATCACACATAACATGCAACCACATATAATAGTGCCAAGTTAGAGGGAGCACCGGTGATGCTACACTAGGGGAGACGTGCTCATCATAAACACAACTTTGTTGAGTGTCTATGCATGTGTTGTCTTGGAAATCATCTTGGGGGTGTGGAGGAGTAGAAACTGTAGAGGCCCTCCGTTCGGAAGGAGCACCTTTATCCACTGCCTTGCTAACTTCCTTCCGCTTTATTGATTTTGAATTGTCAAGTAAAATCGACAAGAAAAAGCAATAAAATTCTCTCTTCAGAACTCATGCATGCATGATACTGACAATCACTACTTTGATGTAAGGCAAACACATGATACCAGGATGGAATATATACGAAAAACAGGATGGCATGGCATGTTCACAACTGTTTGTGTAAATTAAGCAGAAACCATTCCAGCAAATAAGAAGCAATGCAAGCTAGACACCACATGAAAGATGCAACCAATATGACTCTGCCAAGTTAAAAGCGTCCCATCATAAATGGAATTTCAACAAATTAGAAGCAGCGCATGCTATAGATCATATGAAAGATGCAACTAATATCACACTGCATATACTAAAGGTGTCTCGTCATGTTGATTGATGCGGGATACAAAAAAACAATAGTTTTATGTAAGGACATGCTTAATAGACAGATGTACTATGTACTAAATACAGGAAGGCATGTCACATTAAAAGGTATAATGTATAAGCTAAGCAGACTAGCACATGCAGTTTAACCAGATTGGAAGAATTACGATCTAGACACCATATGCAACATGCAACAACATATCACGCTGCCAAGTTAGAGCAAGCACCTGCAATGCTAGTATAGGGGAAATGCTGTAATCAACTACAGAGCTACGTTCACTATCTTCATCTAGCATTTCTGTTTCTTGAGAATCATGTCGGGAGGCTGACGCTGCATTCTTTAAATGAGGAGTAGTCCCCTTGCCTGCCTGCCTCGTCATATGTGATTGATGAGGGATACACAACAACATTAGTTTGATATAAGAACATCGTTAATACACAGATGTACTAGTATGTACCAAAAACAGAAAGGCATGTCATATTCAAAGGTATAATGTGTAAGCTAAGCAGATGCAATTTAACCAAATTGGAAGCAATACAAGCTAGACATCCGACTGGAGTGGTGAGCATGATCATCTAGGACCTGAGAGCCTGGTGGGAGGCGGGCTGCTTCGCCACCATCGCAGATTTTTAGTTGGCTTCCAGGTGATGCCTATCTTTGCTGGGCTTGTCACTGGCTCGGCCAGTGCCCTGACTAGCTATTTGTCTTGTGGTTCTCATGGGATGGTGGTTCATGTAAAAAATATCTTTCCTTATCTTACCGACTTCGGCCTTTCGAATATAAGCTAGACACCATATGGAACATGCAACCACATATGACACCGCGAAGTTAAAGCAAGCACCTGGGATGGTGGTTCATTGCGAGCGAGGTCATCAACTCCAGAGCTACGTTCCCCGTCTCCATCTGCTGACACTACACCCTTTAAAGCATTGAAACGTGTCTTGCCTAGCCGCACACCAAACTAGAGCGACTTCTCTCTTTTCTTTTTGGCTTCTCTCATGGCAGCAGAGTCTGAAATATCCTTGCATAAAAACACAACAGTGAGAGTAAGGGTGAAGTGTGTGCAGAACTAGTGCATTGTAAAAGTAGAAGATAGCAGGTGGCTGAAAAATAAATGACAGGAGACATATGATAGCTCTACAACATTGCATGGCAAACAAAATTAGATTCTACTTTGTATGATTTTGTAATATATGAGCAGAAGAAATGCAGGTACTCCTCCAGCACACCACCACATGTGTTCATATCTAAGATAACAGTCGACTGAAAATAAATAGGTCAGTCGATTTTTTTAATGAACCATCCGATTTATAAGGAATGGGCAGATGGCCTTCGTCTACCTCCCGCCAGTCACTGTTGATGATCTTTCTCGAACCGCCAGCTACCACTGGCCCAGACCCCTGCCTCCACCGCCCCGCCCTCCCATCGACCTCACACCACCGCCGTGCTTGGCAGCACCCCCAGGCCATCCCTTTAATCCCGGCCGACCTCCAGATCGGGCGCCAGTAGCTATAGGCCGCACACGCCCCTAAGATAAACACCAAGGCGCTGCTTCCCCGGTGTAATAGGCGTACTAGCGCCTGTTACGCCGGGGAATGCTTCCGTTAATTGGGAATCAAGTGGCCAGAAAATGAAATTCAGGGGGGCGATGGACCTCTAGCTAAGGTGAAATAGTATATGAGGAGAAACCTTGTGCATCGCGAGTTACTAGGAACATCTAGTATCAAGAAGAAGCGGTCAACTAGTGTCTTCTGTGGGATGAATATCGTGCAAGCAGAGACGTAAGATTTGCACGAATAAGGGAAGAGGAGTACCTTTTTCGGTTGCCGGTGTGGTCACCTCCACAAGTCACGCTGATTTTCTTCTTTTTACCGGGGAAACCGATATTCTAGAGGGTGCAGGCTTGGACGAACCCATGGCCAAATTGTTGGCTGTGTTGCCGTGGTCATATGTCGGTGGAGGGGAAGCAGATCCGAGGCGGCGAAGGACGGCGTAGCAGGAACAACTCCGGTGCGGTGGAGGGTGGCGAAGTTGGAGCGGCAGCGGTGAGGCGTAGGACGGCGTGGTTGAACTGGCTCGGGTACGGACGGCTCGGCCTCGGCTTCAACTACTAGTCGTGGAGGCGTTGCGGTTGAGGTTGCGGTGGACGACGACGTCGGGGTATCGGCTCCAGCGTGATCGAGGAGGGCGGCGGTTGATGGGTGGGATGGGGTGGCGAACGGAGGACGCCGGGGTTTCGCGGCTAGTGGAGAGGTAGTTTTGGCGCCCACGGAGTATGAATGGGGAATCGGACGGGGTGGGGGGGAACCATGTTTCGGTCTGGGATGCGCTTGTTTTTGGCTTTTTGAACAGAAGATGGGACGCGCTTGTTTGAAATTTGGGGAAAGTACAAACTTTGCCCCCCTCTTAAATTTCGGACCTACTGCGGGTCGGGGGTAGGATGGTAATCCCAGGTGTCCCAAATAGTGGGCGGGAGCGATTTCGGCCGCACGCAAGTGTGCTTAGGCGGCCATTGTGTATGAATGTTTTTCGGATGCGGTTGCGTGGCGTCTAGATGAATCTACAAACCTACCCCAGTTTAGACCTTTGGATGTCGGGCCGGTAGGTTTCACGGGTCGGAGTTATTAGAAAAGTAATTTCCTTGTACTACCAAACATTGGTCTCACGCGGTTTCGGGTGAGTAGAGGCTCTTTTGGCGCTTCGTTCGAAATTTTGAAACACAAGCATTCACGTTTAGAGTACTCTTGAACTATGAGGATTGACCTAAATATACAACGTTATATTTGACCTTGTATGTTTGAAAACCTCATTAAATTATCCACTTCTTTTTGAAATTTTGACACTTGAAAATCCTAGAACTACGATTATTTTGGAATGGAGGGGCTAAATTTGAATCTATTTTGTACACGACTACATATGCTATTATGTACAAAATCAGAGCAAAGATTGGTGCCCCCATAATTTAGGTATGGTTTACAAATGCCATGATATCAAATTCAAATAATTGAATGGACTTCATGTTGATTTCGATTTTTTAAACCACCTTAAGTTGAATTCAAATGTATGCTATTTCATAGGTAGTAGCTATTTATAATGTCCATTGTGTAACTTTCGTATGTATAATGTGTTTTACACACACAACATGAACTATACTCACGTTTATATTCGATTGCTAAAGCGATGCATTGTCTGGAGTTCAAAATACTAACTATATGGATCAATTGTGTCGAATAATAACATAGACATGCTCAAATTCGATAGAATCTAGATGTCTGATGGATCAATGACCGCTCCTTACACGAATTGCAAATATCATGATCCCATCCTAATATTTGGATACAATTTATATCTTTAATCAATGTGTAGAGCAGTATTTTACGTGTAGTTTCACTCTCCATCGGTGGTCTCTCACACATGCTCACACACTCTCTCCCGAGGTGTCTTTCTCGCACACATGCTCTAGATATAACCCTCCCTCCCTCTCGTAACCATTTACAACTGTTTTCACTAACCTTTATCACAAGCACTCTTCCTCTTGCAAACATACACACACAATCCTCATCGACCCTTTCTATATACATGGACCTGCCTACGTGTCTCATGTGCGCACATTATCTTTACGCCTGTCTCTCACGCATTGTCTCACACCTCTCTTCCTAATCGACGAGTATGATTCTAGCAGAGCATTCTGTAGGATGCCCCTTAAAGTTAGGTTGGATGAATAGTAATATCAGAGATAAAGGGGTTACCTTAGTCCGAGAACCTAGGGTTACAAATCCTAGCCGGCTTTGTCAGTGGACACAGAGTCCTTCACAATTCTGTTATCTTTTTCTTGTACGACTAGTCATCCATGGGTCTTCCTAAATGCGTCACAGGCCGACCAATGTGGCGCAGGATGGAACATAACGAAGGGCCTCACCTCGACCCACCAGACCTCACGCGATGACACACCCTCTGCCCCCACGTCTCATTATCTTCTCACACCCACACATACCAACACAAACACCACACACATAGAAAATTTGTTCTGGTGCCTCTATTCCCTCCCCCTTGCATCTACACACTCAAGGGAATGGAATCTCTTGTCGTAACGTCATATTCGTCTCTCTCTCTAGACCACTCTCATTTCTCGTGCTATCTCTCCCACGCCCCCCCGTCGGCCCCTCTATCCATGCCTCTCTCGAATACGTAATACACACATATACCTCTCTAGGCCCCGCCAAATGCATCAACTACACATTCACACATGTTACATTACGTACCCCATTGATCTAAAAAGCCCTCTCTTCACGTTTATTTCGCATACAACATTCCTTTTGAATAAAGTGTGGCCAAAAAATTATTTTAGAGTTTCTACATATATACAACATTACAAAGTTATATGGAGGAGTACGAACGCTAATTTGCATTGCATGGTGCCCACAATGATATTTATTCCGCACTGTGAATTTGTATATTTTTATACTATATACAAAGTTAGTCATAATAAAGAGAAACGAAGAGCATCTCTCTCTCCATCGCATACCCCCCTGTACGCCTCTTTCACGTATGCACACAAAACTATCTCCAGGTCCTCTAAAAGTAAGCCCCCAGAAAATTCACGCATGTTTCATCTTTCTCTCGCGATATATGCAATGACGATCATTGTATCTGAAGCGAAAGCACGATATGTACATTGGACTTCAGAATCCACTCATTACGGTCACCATTTACGTTTAGTGGTTATTATGCAGTCACAGGCTCACCGTACAACTCTGTATTTGCTCATGACATGACTAGTTGACCAGTTAAATGCTCCACGTGGCACCTCTAGTGTTGCATCACATTATCTCACTACCATCGTGCCCACCTGTCGACTTGTATCTACTCTATATCTACACTCTTATAAAATGCATAAAATACACTCTTATAAAAAACAGAGTTGGTGATGATGGTGTGCCTGCCATCCTGCAATATAGGCTGTCCAATTTATATCTGACGGGTAGGAAAGAAACTATGGCAATTTTGCAAAAAGGTACCCACACACCTCTCCACATTTGCAAATAAGGCCTTCCCTCGTTCATCCTTTTCTCTCACAAGATAAACAAGTCATACAAATGCATCTTGATGTTACATGCAACGCATGGGCATCTTGCTAGTAAGAATGAAAACAAACGACAATAAAATATTTGGACGGTGGTTCGAAGTCATGACCGCGGGCACAGCGGACAAGGTGGCCTTGTATTGGTATGCTGAGCCGTCTGTTTTAACACACATGAGCTGGTGTGGTGATTATACACACACGCACGCATGCACACGAACTGCATCCACGCAGCACTCACACAAACACATGCACCCACGCATGCACGCAACACTCACACGTACACACACAGCCACGCACACACACAATACTCACACGCACGCATGCAACACTCACACGCACACACACACGCATGCATGCACACACCAGTACACCACACGACCAACACACACTCTCACACTCAAGTGCTCAACCTACATGTGCATGCGCACACATCAGGCCCTGACAAACACATACACAACCAGGTGATTCCCGTGCACGGGTTGGAGCCTTGTCGCGCCTGCGTAAATTTGTGTTTATCTGACGTTTTGCCTATGCGAACTGACAGGTGGGACCCACAACGAACGTGGTAAATTTAACTAGTCAACATGGCGCCACACAGACTATTTGTATGGTCAACAGAGTGCAATCCGATGCTGAGCTATGAGCAAGTGACCGTATAATCACCGCAAAACGTATATAGTGACCGTAATCAGCTTATTCTGAAGTTCGGTGACCGTATTACGCTTTTCTCTCTGTAGGCCCTCCAAAACTACATCTCTACACGTTCTCGCATGTTACATCTAACAACTATGCAATACATCACCACTACTACACTCTAACACAATAAATCATATGTGTTTTTAGTTTTACTAGATATCATATTGTTACTTATAATTATTCAGTTTGCATACATTAAAATTGCCTTTGAAATGTATGGCCAGTATCATCTACCGCGCGGGAAAAATCCCGCCCTTTCCTGTTTAATCGGGTTTGTATCGATGGATCGTACAAAACAGCAAAACTATAGTAGTATACAGTACAAGTGACAGTTCACTGGGCCGTCGTGTTGTCTACTCCTCCGTCGTAAGAGTGGAGCACTCGCTTTCATAAATCTTCTAGTCCCTTTCGCCGACATGTGGGACATCAAGCTACCGGGTCCACGTGCCATACCAGAATACAGTGCAGAGCAGCCGGGGTGAAGCACCCCAGTCATGGCGCCGGCGTAGTAATGAGCAAAGAGGCGTCAAATCACAAAGCTGCACCTTTCCCGCAGTTAAGTTGGAGGGACGAAGCAACCATCATTTCACTCATTGCTGAATCCGCTTCTCCCTCATCTTCTTCAACTTAACCAAGTGTTGCTTCTGCCGTTGTTCTGCCTCATGTGGGACGAGGATCGGCTTGGTAAAGCACTGACACGTGGGACCGCATGTTAGCAAACCGCCAGGACATCGTCCTCCAAAAATAAGAAGCCTAATCCTAGACTTACAAAGGGCTACGTAGCTGCTACCTATACTTTCCATCTAATCTATATATGCCCCCCTGATTTCAGGTGGGGTGGGCCTAATCCTCTCCTTTAATCCAATCAAATAGTCCCACATCACATCAGTTCGTAACTTTACGTAAACCATTACGTGGATGTAGCATTGCTCAAATAAGAAACCTCCCCCGCCATCTGCGCGGGAAAATCACCTCCTTTTTACTAATCTCGATTCTATAATTTTTTAGATCAATATAATTGAGATTTGTATAGATAGCACACAGGAGCAAAACCAAGTGGTACGGTTAAGGGCATCCACAATGTGTAGCCAAATGTGAAAATAGCTTTTGGCATCGTGGGAACCATTGTGGACGGTGTTGCCAAAGCCAAAAAGATGGAACCGAAGCTCCCATATTGATTGATTGAAGGAATACAAAAATGCAACGTCTCTCCTCTTTCTCCCATGCTTGGACGCATGTAGTACAGTATAGAGCACAGAGTCTACTCCCCTGTCCCTTCTATCGCAAATCACAAAGCAGTGAGGCGTCAAATCACAAAAGCACGGATGAAGCAACCATCATTTCACTCTTCGGTGACTCCGCTTCTCCATCGTCTTCTTCGAGAAGCCATCTCAGCGCATTAGTTGCTCCTAGTAGTACTAGTAAAGGACTTCCTGGATGCAAATAAGGCGGTTGTCTCGGCTTGCAGGCGGCACTAGTGAACGACTTACCGTGGTCTCCCTCAATGGTGTTCTCCGTTGAACGCACTTCGCCAGACCACCAAAAAAATATCGTCGACGTCACCGCAATGGGGAAGGAAGTCAAATATAGTTACTACCACCATTTTTTTGTACACAAGGCCAGTATATCAAAATTACAATTTGCAAAGGGCCACTAACACTAATCGAGGCAAAATTGATGGGGTTAGCAACCAAGGACATTAATATCCCCTGCATGCATGCGGAAGTGAGAAGGTTGGTTTGCATGGCGCTGCATTAATCAAGCGATGAGGAGTGAGATGGTTAGCTCTTTGGTCTTTGGAGAGAAAAATACGCATTAATTGACACGTGAAACGAGGATTTGTATCAATTAAATCCCGCGAAGGAAAACCCAGCCTTTCTTTTTTAACACTAGTACTCCTAGTACGTACGTACTTATCCTATTTGGGTCTAGGCCTTGCATTGCCAAACTTCGCCACACATTTCTGCCAAGCTTGCCTAAAGTTTTCAAAATGAGAAGGAGTTCCACTTGCGCACAGCTATCGCGGTCGCACCGCACCCTCACACGGTCGCTCCTGCACGCCGCGGTCGCACCGCACCCTCACACAGTCGCTCCTGCACGCCGCAAACCCAACCAAGGGAACGCACCCTCACTGACACGTGCTATCGCATGTGAACACACCAAACTCAGCCATCCTATCGCTGACACATAATTTTCGTTTCATAGAGTATGTTTATCCAACCGCATGTTGGGGAGTATCCGTACGGTGGTCTGTTGAGGAAGAAGAAGAGGTGAGGAAGAAGGAAAGAAGGGTTAGGAGACATAGGATATTCATCCAACCACCTGAAATGGTAGACTAACCCAAGTCAGGCGACTTGCATAACAAATATATGTTTTTACACAGTAAAAGATCCATAAAAACAACAACATAAAGAAAAACTATCACTGCTCGCGGAAAGAGACGACCTCGTCGTCTTTGGCTGCTGACGTGAACCAGCCGTCGCTGCCGACGTGTGTCTCCGCACCGTGGTTGTCCTCGGCCTCCAACTACTCGTTCAAGCGGAGCGTGCGGGCGCTCTACACGGACGAGAGCACAGCCCGGTTCAAGTCAAGGACGTCCGGTTCGGCCTGCAGGAGGGCCTCGATGGCAGCGACATCCACGCGCTCCGCGTCGAGTCGAGCCTCCGATGCCCGGTTCAAGTCCAGGACGTCCGGTTCCGCCTGCAGGAGGGCGTCGATGAGAGCAGCATCCGCGCGCTCTGCATCGAGTCAAGCCTCTGCCGCCCGGTTCAAGTCCAGGACATCTGGTTCCGCCTGCAGGAGGGCCTCGATGGCAGTGGCATCCGCGTGCTCCGCCTCAAGTTGAGCCTCCGCCGCCCGGTTCACATCCACGACATCCGGTTTCGCCTGCAGGAGAGCCTCGATGGCAGCGGCATGCGTGCGCTCCATGTTGAGTTGAGCCTCTGCCTCCCGGTCCTCCTTTAGTATCGCCATGTTGAACCGCTGGTCCGCCTGCACCATGGGGGACTCAGACGCCGGCACGAAGTCGACGTCCATCGTCTCATACCCATCGGGGGCCTTCTGCGCCGCGACCTCCGCCATGAACATTGGATCGGCTTCCTCCTCCTCGTAGCTTGGCTCCAGAGAACTCGGGGATTGGCCCGCCGCAAAGCGAGCTTGGGAACGGAGGTCTGTGGCGCCGATTGCCGCCGTGATTTCTGCGCGGCACTCCGGCGTCAGCATCTTGTAGTAAGTGATCTTGCGGCGCACCATGGCTTTCCGGCGAACTAGGGGACGCTTGATGCGGGCTAGGGGATCGAAAGGTGGGGGAATGGGCTGGAGATTTGGTGTGGTTTTAGGGCAGTGGCTGGCGTAGGCCGAGCAGCGAAGGTTCTAGTGTGAATAGTGGTTCCGGTGACGACCGGTCAATCGGTTTTGACTGTACATCGCTCTTGTCGTGTTTGCGTTGTAGCCCGGCACGCTGGACCCTCCACATCGCTCACCGAATGGAACGCACTTCGTCTTGCATTTTTGCTCGCTTGTGGGATCGCAGTTGAGAGCAAACCGACGTCCCTCCCCCTCCCCCACCCGCGTCATTTATTATACCACCACTCCCTCCATTTTATGCGGAGTAAATAAAAACAGAGGGAGTATACTACGGATGAGGATCCCCTGACGTGGCTGAAACCATTGAGTAACTGACATGCGGGGCCTAGCAAGCATGGGGTCCGCCAGTAAGTGACCGAAAGGGAGGGTAAGGCAGGGATACCTACGTCAGAGGATCCACTTCCACTATACTACTTTGACCAAATGTTAGAGTAATAATATATGACATGCAACTTACACAAATGTTATAGTAATAATGTATGACATGCAACTTACACAAAGCATACAGGGTCTAATGCGTTTTTTGAGGCTAACTTTGACCAAATGTTAGAGTAATAATATATGACATGCAACTTACACAAAGCATACAGGATCTAATGCCTTTTTCGAGGCTAACTTTGACCAAATGTTAGAGTAATAATATATGACATGCAACTTACACAAAGCATACGGTCAAATTCGTATGTGAAAGGATTTTCCAATGATATAATTTTCACATTATACATCTCATGTACTATTAATCTTGTCAATAGTCAAATTGGAAACCATCTCGAGTACAAATCTAGGAGTACGTACGAATCTAACAATATTGATTAGGCGTTGTTGAATGTTGATACCTTTTTGATCAAAGTAGATACACATGAAACTTATATGTAGACTAGAAAGGATAGGAGGGAGTATATTGTACATTCAAAAACCAAACGAACATTGAATACCCTTTATATATGATTTGCGGATGCTATGATCACCGGTTCAAAATTTTGAATCCGCCTTAGGTATCACGTGCCCCACTCGTTCCCTCTCGATTTCATCTCGGGGTCCGGAGATCTATTGAAAGAGGACTAGGGTGGGTACATGCGAATGATACTCGGCGGAATGTTCAAATGAGGCATGCGGGAGGATGGACTCGACTGGAGGGCGACATGATCGATGGAGAAGAGGGTTGGAGAGGAATGAGAAATAACACGATTATACTTGAACGGCTCAAATAAACAATAAGTTGTCTCGCTTGGCCTACCTAGTGAAAGGCCTAGCTAATGCGCAACGCGGAGCATTGACGCTCGAATATGGCCGGGAAAACAGGGAAACAGACATGTGGGGCACACCCGTCGGGACGACGTAGCGCAGACTAGTCCAATGGAGGAGCTCACCCATGACCTCCTCGCCACCGACAACCATTCATGTGGGTCGCTGGGGCGAACAACGGGGCGCAGCTCCAGCACCGCCTCTGGACACGGCGACCGCGGTGAGCGACACGCTCATATTGTCGCTAGACACGGTCGATTTCAGTTTACCGAGGGTGGCGTTAGTGCTGTGGCACGACCAACGGTATGTTTGGTTTGTGCCCAAGGTTGCCCCATCAAAGCATTGGGTAGCCAAAATTTTGGTTGAGGTATTGGTTGCCCATGATTTGGCCAACATTGGCAAGAAAAATGAACTTGAGTTGGCTAGAGTTCATTGGCATGCCAAAGAAATGGCAACCATCCAAACAAAGACCAATCTTTGGGTCATGGCCAAAATTTTGGTTGAGGTATTGGTTGCCCATGATTTGGCCGACATTCGCAAGAAAAATGAACTAGAGTTGGCTAGAGTTCATTGGCATGCCAAAAAAATGGCAACCATCCAAACAAAGACCAATCTTTTGGTCATGACCAAAATTTTGGCAAGGTGCACTTTGGCCACAATCCAAACACACCCAAACACCCGGCTCGTCGAGGATGCACGTGGCGGCGTGACGCGTCCGCGGAGTGGTCTTGCTTTTTCAATGACATGCGGGGATCGCATGTGAGCAAAGGGCATCTCCAACGTTGCCACGACCGCAACTGACTACCCTGGCACACCAAAACCCTCGTCCCTCGCGCCGTCGCGCTGTGCGTTCCCAGCCGGCGCCAGCTGCCCGCATTCATGCCTTCCGTTCGTATGTCGTCATTAAGAGGCTTGGTGCCCGCGGAACCAACTCCGACGACTTAATGACGCATCCGGACACTTGGCCTCACCGGAATGCGCTACTTAAAGCGGCAACGCCCAGCTAACCTCCACACCATAGCGCATCGTCCTCCTACCTGGATCCACATCCGCCATGACCGCAAGCGCGAACGCTCTGCGGGAGAGCTTGTCTTCGGGGATGGAGCTCGAGGTGGCCGCCCTCGCTCAAGTCGCCGCACAAGCGGTGGCCATGCTGGCGGCCGACGACGGGAGCACCGTCAGCCACGCGTCCTACTTGCCGCCGTCCAGCGTCCGGCACTGCCGAGGTCGGGGACTCCTCCGAGGATGAGTAGGGCATGGGAGGCGGCAGGGCATGGTGTGCCAACTGGCCAGTCCGTCTCCCGTGTTCTACTTTTCCTCGCCGGAGACCGCACCTTCACTTCACGGGTCTTGAACTATGCCCCCGTACATGGAGATCACAGATGGAGGACGTCGGTCGCCGCCGTAGAATAGGTTTAGGGTCGGGTTTCTTTTATTTTTTTTGTCCTATAAAAGTTCGAAATGTAATGAAAATCTGCCGTGTTTGCATTAATCTCGGCCGATGTATATGAACTTTCACAATAATATACATATTGTAGGAGTACTAGCAAGATGCCCGTGCGTTGCACGAAAGATCAAGATCTTGTGGGAGAAAAGGATGAACGAGGGAAAGCCTTATCTGCAAATGTGGAGAGGAGTGCGGGTAAATTGTCATAGTTTCCTTCCTATCCGTTAGATATAGATCAGACGGCCTATATTGCAGGATCAGACACATCTTTCTACATCTACGGGAACCTATGAAAGGGTTAACGTAAATTGCCTCTCTCTCTCCTCCCATGATTTTCATGGTGGTGGGCCCCTCCCTCCCCCCAATCTACAATCAACAGCTCACACGTTTCACACTATGTTAGTTACATAACTGGGATTACGTAGGTGTAGCATTACTCGTCCTAAAAAACCCAAGTAAGCCAACCTCCCAGCATATCGCGCGGGAAAAGACCCGGCCGCGCCCTTTAGTCAGGATTACCGGATTACTAGTAGTAGTATCGATGGATCGCGCGAAGCAACATATTTTTTTTGAGGGGCCGAAGCACCTAGTTTAAAAGGAAAATATGCGGTACACTCACAACACTCCTGTTGCGGTCGCATTGCACCCCACACACGTTCGGTCCTGCACATGGCTCACGCAAACAGAACGCGCTTCGACTTGCCTCTTCACTGACACGTGGGACTGCACTTGGAGAAACCGACCATGCGCCAAACTCCCCCCGCCCACCACGCAAAAATCCTCCCCCACACCCAAAAATTCCCCCCAAAACCGATTCAACCGCCCTTCGACCAACTAGCCAATAATATTCCCCAAACCCCGCTCCCCCCTGTTCCCCTCCACTCCATTCACTCCGCCAATGCCGCCCTCCCTACCACACCGATACGTCGGCGCCGCGGTTCGGCGATCCTATCGCTCCCAAAGTACGCTCTCGTAGACTGTCGTCCTCTAGCCGCGCCGCCACTGTCGTGGTTCTAACTCTGACAGTGATATAGGGGGGTGAGTATGGAGAGGCTAGATCCTAGCTATTGGGAAGTTGTTACACGCGAGGTTTACGAGTTCAGGCCCTTCTCGGAGGAAGTAATAGCCCTACGTCTCGGAGCCCGGAGGCGCTCGACTGGATTATGCGTGTATGGATTACAGGGGTGCGAACCCTTCCTACTGAGGAGGGGGGTGGCTTATATAGAGTTCGCCGACCCCCTCCTGCCCTCAGTAATGCAGGGTTTTAAAGTACATTTAAGATGGGGCGTTACTGGTAATGCCTCTAATAAAGTGCTGTAATGACCATGAAGACTACTTAACAGCTGACCGTTTGCCTACGGAGTGACTGTAGATCTCCTGGCAGTCGAGTGAATAGCTTCATGGTCGAGTGGTAGCTTCTTGGTCAAGTGGTAGCTTCTTGGTCGAGTGTCTTGAAACCGTCGAGTGAAGTACCTTCAAGTCGATTGATGGGTGATTTCTCCCAGGGGTGTCCTAGAGTAGGACTCTTCGGTCAGGTCCGTGTCCCTACCCTAGGTACATGTCTTCATCATTAGCCCCCGAATGGATCGAGGTTAGAGTGGGGAAAGAGTTGGAGATCTTTCCGACTGGTTCTTCGGGCTATGTGAGCACCTCGTTTCGGGACAATCGTCACGGATGACGTTGCCAACCTTTTTCAGTCGCCTTGATCCATTCCGTCGAGTGAATTTCTTTGTTTGTGCCATACCGAGTGCCGTCGCGATCGGGGTCTTCTGTTTTTGGCAAGCGGTTCTGCGGCCCGCGGATCTCACGGGATTTGGATTTTGGGAAGCGCGCGGGACGGGAGTAGCCGCAGTAATCGGAAGTGAAAAAGTGAAAACTCCTTGATCTTCGCGTCGCCTTTTTCGCCACGTACTGCGCGCGCGTCTGTTGCGGGATTTGACTGGGCTGCCTGGGCCTACCGGTCAGTCACTCGGGAGCAGCCCCTTATAAGTTGCCGGCTTGGGGTTTCCAAGCCGCGCGCTTCTCTTCTGCTTCCTTCTTTCTTTCTTCCTCTCTCCCTTCGCCAGCTCTCCTATGACCCTTGGCCGTACCCTAGCGCCGTTAGCCCGTGCGAGACCTCGCCGGCGACGATGGTGAAGGGCAAGACCACTGCTTTGGAGCGCGCGAAGAAGGCGGCGGCGGCGGGGAAAGGAAAGAAGTCTTCACGAGGTGGATCTTCCTCCCGGACCACCCTGCCCAAGGGTTGGATTCAGGGCGATTGGATGCCATCGGTGCTCCGGCAGGAAGATCTCGACGACATGGTCGAGGGAGGAGCCATTCCCCACGAGGCCGCGCGTCTCCCGGGGAGGGAGATTGAGCCGCAACCCCGCGACGGTGAGTGCGTGCTCCTCGCCACCCACATCGATCGAGGGTTTTCTCTGCCTCCTCATCCATTCTTCCGGAGCTTCCTGAATTTCTTCGGAGCGCAGCTCCATCACTTTACCCCCAATTCCATAGTCTACCTTGCCGCGTTCATTTCCATGTGCGAGGCCTTCCTGGTTTGCCGTCCGCATTGGGGGCTTTTCAAGCATATCTTTACTTGCCGCTCCCAGTCGGTGAAGAAGGCCAAGTCGAGTGACGAGAAGACGCAAGTCATCTAGTTGTGCGGGGGTCTGGCGATCCAGACGAGGGGGAAGAGCTGTTTCCCCTCTATCACCTTCCCGGAGTCGGTCCGCGGCCGGCAGTCGACCTGGTTCTACTGCCAGGACCAGGCGACCCCTGGGCAGTCGACCGGTCTTCCTCCTTTTTCACTCGACCGAGCTGAGAAGCCTATCTCTCTGAAGGTCACGCCGGAGGAAAGTGCCCAAGTCAAGGTATTGGCGGGTCGAGTGGTTGAACTTGTCTGTGAGGGGGTGACTGGGATGGACCTGTTAGAGGTCTTTCTCCAGAGGCGCATCCAACCGCTCCAGGCGCGAGACTATCCGATGTGGCTGTATTCTGGCCTTGACGACACCACTCGGATCCACCCGGAGGAGGTCACCGATGAGATGCTGGAGGGGTGGCTGTCAAGCATCACGGGAAACAAAGACAACCCCCGAGGAGCCAGAAGGGTGATTCCACTCGACAACTCATATGAAGTGGATCAGGTATGTCTTTGTGTCGGATATCTGGCCTTCTTTGTGTAAGTCGACTGACTTTCGTCCTGTCTGTTGTCCTCCAGGCTACCACTGAGATGTACTCGACGCCCAACGGGGCACAAGGGCTGACCGAGGAAGGTGAGGGGAGCGGAGGTGAGAGCGGGGGCGACCAGGTCGAGTGGGAGTCCGACGGTGAGGGAGAGGAGGGCGACGACATCTTCTCCAGTGAGGAGGAGGAGGAGGCTGAACCCTCCCGCCCGGAGGGACGGTCCAAGCTCGCCCACGATCCAGCGCAGGAACGTGGCAAGGCGGCCGCTCCTGTTGGGCAGTCGTCGAAACGCCCTCGGACTTCTTCTCCTCCGCCGACCGGGAAGGCTCCCAAGCACTCACGAACGGCGCCATCTAAGCCGCCCAAGGCCTTGCCCAAAATGAAGATAGCTGTTCCCACCATTTCGGGGTAACAACAACACTTGCTTTCCTTTGTCGACTGTGGACGGATCCTTGGTCGATTCACTGGGCCAACTGACTAACTTTCGAGATTTGCAGTGGTGCAACTTCTGAGGTCTCCGCCAGGAACGACGACCAAGAGATGGAGGACGCTGTCACCTCCAACCCTGGTACGATCACTGCCGTCCTGCTTACGAGTCGACTGAAGCGTTGGTCGATTGAATGTTTTCCTTGCAGCTCCTCCTCATGTTATCGACCTCCCAGACGACGACGACAACACACCACTGAGGGTGAAGAGGAAGAAGAAGGTGTTGGCTGGCAAGGCTCCGCAATCCACTCCCGCGCCTGAGGCTGCAGTTCGGGATGATGGCGAACCCACTCGGGCTTCCGTGACTTTCGCCGTTCCTTTGACGAGTGTGCCGCCTTCAGCGTCGACTGCGGATCCGTCTTCGCTTTTCGCTGCATACCCCGTCCCTGAGGACCAAGCAGCTGCTGTGAAGGAGGCTGTACGCCAGGCTGGAGTCATGATGGAACAGGTGAGAGTGGCTCGGGAGGCTTGCCAGGCAGCTTATGACGCAAGCTCGGCTCTTCAGAGCAATGTCCAGGTCAGTCGACTTCAACACTTGGTCTGTTTTGATATGTCCTTTTAAGAATCTCTTTTCCGAAGGTCTTTAAGTTTGTACACCCAGTGGGTGTGTTTGCCAATTCTTGGACGAGTGGGGGCACGCTAAGTGCACCCACTGGGTGTAGTCCCTGAGAGTACGGTCGACTGCTGGCAGTCGACTGTAGTCTTTTTAAATTGAGTCGTAGTTGAGTTTCTTCGCTCTGTCTGATCGGGTCGTGCCGAATGGAACCTCGTCGACTGCTGGCAGTCGACGTCTTTTCTCTTCTCTTTTTTTACTGTGGGGGCACGCTGAGTGCACCCACTGGGTGTAGCCCCCGAGGCTACTATCGAATGTTTTGCTTCGGCTGTAGTCTTAGAAACTCTGTTATTGTCTCTTAACTGCTCGGAAGCAGCTTGTCTTGGACTCGACTTCAGGGATCGGTCGAGTGGGATAGGAACCGGTGGGGGCACGCTAAGTGCACCCACTGGGTGTAGTCCCCGAGACTATGGTGGACTGCTGGCAGTCGACCGTAGTCTTAGTATTTACTGCCTTTGTTGCTTTTTCCTTTTTACTGAAATTGTAACTCCTCCTCTTTGACTTCAGAAATCTTGTGATCTTGGAACCCGCTTGGCTGACTTGGAGAAGCAGCAAATTCAAATGAACCTTGATCTGGAGCTGGCCAGGACAGAGCTACAGAATGTCAGAGACGGCGCCACAGGTAAGACACCTTTGTCGACTGGTTGGTTTTTAGGCTTGAGTATCTTTTCGCTTTCTCCGACTCAATCGTCATTTTTTGCAGAAAAACTGAAAGAAGCTCTGGCGAAGAAGGATCAGGACTTGGCTGCTGCTCGCAAGGAGGCTGATGACAAGACCGCTCTGGCCGCGCAGAAGCTGGCTTCGGTCGACCAATTAGAAGGGGAGAACACCAAGTTGAAGACCGCTCTGAAGGAAGCCAACAGGGAGTGTTCGCGTTGGAAGAAGGAGCACCTCACCCTGAGCGAGAAGATGGAAAGCATCACTCGCAGGAGAGACGACCTGGAGAGCTACTTGAGGAGCTTTGCCAAGAAGCTGTACATCAAGCTCGAAGGTGCACAATCAGTTCCGACTGGTTCTTTTTGTGTTGACTCAGTTTTATGAAATTTGACTTATCCTTGGGTCGTGCATGCAGAACTTTGCCAGAACTTCGAAGAGGAGACCGGGCGGATCGAAACAGGTTTGGATCCAATCAACTCTCTGGTTCAAGACGAAGCTGCCATGAACCTGCTCCGACTGGAATCCCGCGTTGACGGCGTCGTGGATTACTTGGCTCGACTAAAGGTCGCCATGACGCGGATTGACCCAACGCTTTGGCCAGAGTCCACGCTCTAGAATGATCTCGAGTCTCTGATGACTCGACTCAACGGGATCCCTGACCGAGTGCAAGAGTGGAAGAAGTCTTCAGCTCGGTGTGGTGCCGACGTGGCTCTGTCTCTGGTCCGCTTCCATTGCAAGGAGGCGCGGGAGGAGAAGCTGGCCGCCATCCAAGTTGCCAACACGAGGAAGCACAACTTCCAGGACTTCATGGAGACATTTATTGCTGCTGCTACCCGCATCGCAGATGGGATCGACTTGGATGAGTTTGTCGCCCCCGCCAGTCCTCCTCCTCCTGAGCAATGAAAAAACTTGCCTCGGGATGCCGAGTGTATTTTGTAATCCGTTAAACTCTGCCTTAAATTTGCCTCGGAGTGCCGAGTGGAAGTGTAACAGTTAAACTCTACCGAGCTGTGGGCTCGAGTACTTCGATCTGAGATCTCGGATATTTTAGGCTTTATTTGAACTTGATTTGTCGTTGAATCTCTTTGTGCATGACCCGTCGAGTGGGATTTGATCTTCACTCGAAGTAACTTTGTGTCTGTGGTGCAGCTCCGAAGGAGAAGGTGGCAGTCGACCTGCCCCTCGTCATCCTTGGGACATGAGAAATGTTTCACACTTAGGCGAGCGCTGGGCTGCAGCTAAGCCTCCGAACGGGAGGTTTGCTCTCGCTCGGTAGGATTTCAAACTTAGGCGAGTGCTGACTGCAGCTAAGTCTCTTCGTAGGAGAGCTTAGGCGAGTACTGGACTGCAGCTAAGCCTCCGTGTGGGAGGTTTGCTCTCCACTCGGTAGGATTTTTCAAACTTAGGCGAGTGCTGACCGCAGCTAAGTCTCTTCGTAGGAGACCTTAGGCGAGTGCTGGACTGCAGCTAAGCCCCCGAGTGGGAGGTTTGCTCTCCACTCGGTAGGATTTTTCAAACTTAGGCGAGTGCTGACTGCAGCTAAGTCTCTTCGTAGGAGACCTTAAGCGAGTACCGGACTGCAGCTAAGCCCCCGAGTGGGAGGTTTGCTCTCCACTCAGTAGGATTTTTCAAACTTAGGCGAGTGCTGACCGCAGCTAAGTCTCTTCGTAGGAGACCTTAGGCGAGTGATGGACTGCAGCTAAGCCCCCGAGTGGGAGGTTTGCTCTCCACTCGGTAGGATTTTTCAAACTTAGGCGAGTGCTGACTGCAGCTAAGTCTCTTCGTAGGAGAGCTTAGGCGAGTACTGGACTGCAGCTAAGCCCCCGAGTGGGAGGTTTGCTCTCCACTCGTAGGATTTTTCAAACTTAGGCGAGTGTTGACCGCAGCTAAGTCTCTTCGTAGGAGACCTTAGGCGAGTGCTGGACTGCAGCTAAGCCCCTGAGTGGGAGGTTTGCTCTCCACTCGGTAGGATTTTTCAAACTTAGGCGAGTGCTGACCGCAGCTAAGTCTCTTCGTAGGAGAGCTTAGGCGAGTCCTGGACTGCAGCTAAGCCCCCGAGTGGGAGGTTTGCTCTCCACTCGGTAGGATTTTTCAAACTTAGGCGAGTGCTGACTGCACTAAGTCTCTTCGTGAGGAGACCTTAGGCGAGCGCTGGACTGCAGCTAAGCCTCCGAGCGGGAGGTTTGCTCTCGCTCGGTAGGATTTCAAACTTAGGCGAGTGCTGACTGCAGCTAAGTCTCTTCGTAGGAGAGCTTAGGCGAGTACTGGACTGCAGCTAAGCCCCCGAGTGGGAGGTTTGCTCTCCACTCGGTAGGATTTTTTCAAACTTAGGCGAGCGCCGGACTGCACTAAGTCTCTACATGAGAGAACTTAGGCGAGTGCTGGACTGCAGCTAAGCCCCCGAGTGGGAGGATCGCTCTCCACTCGGTAGGATTTTTTCAAACTTAGGCGAGCGCCGGACTGCAGCTAAGTCTCTAAATGAGAGAACTTAGGCGAGTGCTGGACTGCAGCTAAGCCCCCGAGTGGGAGGATCGCTCTCCACTCGGTAGGATTTTTCAAACATAGGCGAGACGGATTCGCAGCTAAGTCACCCACTGGGGGATTTCGTATGTAAACAAAAGTGACAACAATTAATGGAACACTCTTGCCTTTGATAAAAACGAACTGCGGGAATTTTTCTTATTACATCTCGTCCAAGGTTGAGCTCAAGTATAAAAGGGGCGGAGTAGTTCTGCATTCCAAGCTCGAGGCTCGTCGATCTGGCGATCAACATTGAAGAGGTGATACGCTCCATTGTGGAGGACTCTGGTGATGATGAAGGGACCTTCCCAAGTGGGAGCAAGCTTGTGTGGTTTCTGTTGATCCACTCGGAGGACCAAATCTCCTTCTTGGAAGGCTCGACTCTTCACATTTCGGGCGTGGAATCGATGCAAGTCTTGCTGATAAATGGTCGATCTGATCATGGCCATCTCCCTCTCTTCTTCGAGGAGGTCGACTGCGTCTTGCCGGGCTGTTCTGCTTCATCTTCGGTGTAAAGCTCGACTCGGGGCGCGTTGTGAAGAAGATCACTCGGCAGAACCGCTTCGGCTCCATAAACCAGAAAGAATGGAGTTCTTCCAGTCGACCGGTTAGGGGTGGTCCTCAATCCCCATAGAACTGACGGAAGCTCGTCGACCCAAGCACCTGCCGCGTGCTTGAGATCACGCATCAGCCGAGGTTTCAGTCCTTTAAGAATCAGACCATTTGCTCTTTCAGCTTGCCCATTCGACTGAGGATGCGCGACCGACGCGTAGTCGACTCGTGTGCCTTGAGAGGCGCAAAAAGCTCTGAACTGGTCCGAATCGAAGTTTGACCCATTGTCGGTGATGATTCTATGAGGGACCCCATATCTGAATGTTAGTCCTTTGACGAAACTGATAGCAGTGCCAGCATCGAGGTTCTTGATAGGCTTGGCTTCGATCCATTTGGTGAACTTGTCGACTGCCACAAGCACATGCGTGAACCCGCTCCTGCCTATTCTCAGTGGACCAACCATGTCCAGTCCCCAGACAGCAAATGGCCAGACGAGAGGAATGGTCTTCAGGGCTGATGCAGGCTTGTGTGACATGTTGGAGTAGAACTGGCAGCCTCCGCACTTGTCGACTATCTCTTTTGCCATCTCATTTGCTCTAGGCCAGAAGAATCCCGCTCGGTATGCTTTAGCCACAATGGTCCGAGAGGACGCATGGTGGCCACAGGTTCCCGAGTGGATATCATCAAGGATTATCAGACCTTCTTCTGGTGTTATGCACTTCTGACCGATTCCAGTCGCGCTTTCTCTATACAACTGCCCCTTTATGACTGTGAAGGCCTTAGATCGGCGGACGATCTGTCGAGCCTCTTCCTCGTCTTCTGGGAGCTCTTTCCTTAGGATATACGCGATGTACGGTATCGTCCAGTCGGGAGTTATTGCCAAGACTTCCATGATTTGGTCGACCATAGCAGGAACTTCGACTTCAGTCGGATCTGTGGCACTTTTTGGTTGTGGGGCTTCTTCTGTGAAAGGATCTTCCTGGACTGACGGCGAGCGGATGTGCTCCAAAAACACATTGCTGGGAATGGCTTCTCGCTTGGAGCCTATCTTTGCCCGGTCATCAGCTGCTTGGTTTTTCAGTCGGGGGATGTGATGAAGTTCTAACCCCTCGAATTTCTTTTCTAGCTTTCTCGCTGCATTGCAATAACCAGTCATGGCTGGACTTCTGACGTCCCACTCCTTCATCACCTGATTAACCACCAAATCTGAGTCGCCATAGACCATGAGGCGATGGACGCCGAGTGAAATGGCCATGCGCAACCCATACAAAAGTGCTTCATACTCTGCTTCATTGTTGGAGGAATCGAAGTGAATCTGGAGAACATATCTGAGCTTATCTCCTCGGGGGGAGACTAGAACTACCCCAGCACCGGAACCATTCAGCATCTTAGATCCGTCGAAAAACATGGTCCAGTGCTCCGAGTGAACTTGAGTCGGAAGTTGCTGTTCAATCCACTCGGCGATGAAATCTGCGATTGCTTGGGACTTGATAGCCTTCTTTGCTTCAAACTTGATATCTAAGGGAAGGAGTTCAATCGCCCACTTGGCCACTTGACCAGTTGCATCTCTGTTATGCAGAATCTCTGACAGTGGGGCGTCGCTGACGACTGTAATGGAATGGTCAGAGAAGTAGTGTGCAACCTTCTTCGTGCTCATGTAAATCCCATATACAAGCTTCTGGTAGTGAGGGTATCTTTGTTTTGAAGGGGTCAAAACTTCAGACAGATAATAGACTGGGCGCTGAACTCTGAAGGCCTTTCCTTCTTCTTCCCGCTCGACCGTGAGTACTGTACTGACAACTTGTCCCGTGGCCGCAATGTACAGCAGTAGAGGCTCTTTGCTGATTGGGGCAGCAAGCACCGGCTGGGTGGAGAGCAGAGCTTTGAGTTCTGCAAACGCTGCGTCAGCTTCTGGAGTCCACTCGAACTTGTCAGACTTCTTCGTCAGTCGGTAGAGAGGCAACGCCTTTTCACCGAGACGAGAAATGAATCGACTTAAAGCGGCCAAGCAGCCTGTAAGCTTTTGGACATCGTGCACGCGTACAGGACGCTTCATCTGGAGTATGGTGCCAATTTTCTCAGGATTGGCATCGATCCCTCGTTCGGAAATGAGAAAACCGAGTAACTTTCCGCCTGGAACTCCGAATGTGCACTTTGATGGATTGAGCTTGATATCATACCTCCTGAGGTTGGCAAAGGTTTCGGCAAGGTCAGCTCGCAGGTCGGAACCTTTCCGTGACTTGACCACAATATCATCCATGTATGCCTCCACATTCCGACTGATTTGAGTGAGTAAACACTTCTGAATCATTCTCATGAACGTGGCTCCGGCGTTCTTGAGGCCGAATGGCATGGTGACATAACAGAAGCATCTGAATGGGGTGATGAAAGCTGTTTTGATTTCGTCGGGTCCATACAGACGGATCTGATGGTACCCGGAATAAGCATCTAGAAAAGACAATCTCTCGCACCCCGCAGTCAAGTCGACTATTTGGTCGATGCGAGGGAGAGGAAAATGGTCTTTCGGGGAGGCCCGATTAATATGTTTGAAATCTATGCACATGCGAAGTGACTTGTCTTTCTTGGGGACCATGACTACATTGGCGAGCCACTCGGAGTGGTAAATCTCTTGGATAAACTCCGCTGCTAAGAGCCGAGCCACCTCCTCGCCAATGGCTTGCTTCTTCTGGATGGCGGACCGTCGAAGGTGTTCCTTCACAGGCTTGAATTTTGAGTCGACCCGCAGACGGTGCTCAGCCAGCCCCCTGGGAACTCCAGGCATGTCAGAGGGTTTACATGCGAAGATGTCCCAGTTCTCACGGAGGAGCTGGATGAGCGCTTCTTCCTATTTGGATTCAAGCGTCGTTGAGATATGAGTCGGGGCAGCATCGAGGTCGGTCAGGTGAATGTCGACTGTTTTTCTTTCACCGGACGACTGAAAAGCTGACTCTGAAGCGGGCTTCTTGGCCCGTAGCAATTCACTCGGATCGGCAGTCTTTTGGTACTCTTGCAGCTCGACCACTGCCGTCTGAGCATCTGCAATCTTTGAGCCTTTCTGAAAGCATTCTTCTTCCTTCTTCCGATTGCCTGTAACAGTGATTACCCCTTTAGGGCCCGGCATCTTCAGTTTGAGGTACACGTAACATGGTCGAGCCATGAAACATGCGTAAGCTGGCCTGCCCAAAATGGCGTGATAAGCACTTTGGAAATCCACGACCTCGAATGTCAACTTTTCCTTGCGGTAATTCTTTGAATCACCGAAAACCACATCAAGAGCGATCTGGCCGAGTGATTGGGCTTTCTTCCCAGGAATGACTCCATGGAAACTCATGTTACTGGTGGTGAGTCTAGACATCGGAATGCCCATTCCTTTCAATGTTTCAGCATACAGTATGTTCAGGCCACTGCCGCCATCCATCAGGACTTTAGTCAGTCGAGTGCCTTCAACAATTGGGTCGACCACCAAAGCTTGCCTCCCAGGGGTGGCAATGTGCGTCGGGTGATCAGACTGGTCGAATGTGATGGCAGTCTGGGACCACTTCAGGTAACTGTGTGTTGCCGGGGCAACCATGTTCACCTCTCGGTTAATGACTTTCAGTCGACTTTTGCTTTCGACATCGGCAAAAATCATCAGGGTGGAATTGACTTGGGGGTATCCATCGTCACTGTCTTCCTTGTCCTCGACTCTGTCCGACTCTTTTTCCTTATCCTTGGACTGTTTTCCTTGGAACTGCTGGATCAGGAGCCGGCACTGTCGAGTGGTATGCTTTGGGTAAATAAAATTACCCTCTTCATCCTTCTTGGTGTGGATGTGACATGGTAGATCCAAAACATCATTTCCGTCTTGATCCTTGACTTTTTTGGGCTTCCAGGTGCCCTTGGGTTTTCCCTTGAAATTTCCCTGGGTTACGGCCAGGGCCTCCCCAGGAGCGGCTGGCTCGGCCTTCCGCTTCTGCTTCCGACTGGAATTGCCTCCAGTTTCCTGGGCGACTGCTTTCTACTTGCCACTCCGGAGTCGATCTTTGTCTTCTCCGTTAGCATACTTGGTGGCAATCTCCATCATCCGATTCAGAGACATCTCTCCAGTTCGACCGAACTTCAGATTCAACTCTCTGTATTTAACACCTTCCTTGAAGGCACAAACCGCTTGATGGTCCGGCACGTTCTCAACCGAGTGATGCAGCGTGATCCACCTCTGGATGTATTCCCTCGGAGTTTCATTCGGCTTCTGCACGCAAGACCGCAGCTCGGTTAGGCCTGCAGGTCGCTTGCATGTTCCTTCAAAGGTTGTGATAAACACTCGGGACAGGTCCTCCCAAGTGTAAATGCTGCTGGGCGCCAACTGATTTAGCCATGCTCTGGCCGAGCCCTCTAACATGAGAGGCAAATGCTTCATGGCCACCTCGTCATTGCCACCGCCAATCTGTACAGCCACTCGGTAATCTTCGAGCCAGGTGTCAGGCTTAGATTCACCGGTGAACTTGCCGATTCCAGTCGCCAACCTGAAATTGGGAGGTATCACTGTGGCTCTGATGGCTCGACTGAAACACTCTGGCCCTGAAGCACGTACTCTGCTGCTGGCAGGCGCATCTATGTTGTGACCTTCTCGATGAGCTCTGTTCCTGTCAACCAAACCTTGAACGAGGATGGATCTCGCATCAAAGCCTGGGTCTCTGGGGTCGACTGGAATCCTCTGCCCAACACTATGAGGGCGTCTGTCATCTTGCCGTCGAGGCGCATATGACCCACTCCTCGGGGGAGGGGTTGGCACTCGACGTCGATCATCACGGTCGAATCGGTGATCATACTACTCATTCCTCCTGTACTGATCATGTTGGCCACCACGTCCCTCACGCCTCGGGGGTGATCTCGGGCTGTGAGCTGACTCGACTGTATCTGTTGCGACAGACCGACTGTGGATCCTATTCCGCGATTGTGAGACAGCGGAATTCTGGTCTCCCGCCACCCGGAGCAATGCTCTGATCTGCAACAAGCCCCTGCCAGCCTCCGACTGGGAGGGCTGAATCGATTCTGCTATACGGGCCGCGGCGGCCAGATTCTGAACTGGGGTTCGATATACTTGCATCGGCGGGAAGAGCTGGCGTCGACTAGACTCGGGAGCCCGCTGACGCGCTTGCTCGTCGAGTGCTCGCTGGAGATTCTCCAGTCGAGTGCGCTCGGCCAAGTTGGCCAAACGCGCGTCCTCCAAGGCCCGGGCCTCGGGGGTCTCTCCGACGATAGGAGTGCGGAGCGCGTCCATGTTCCAGCGGCGAAGCTCCTCTCGCTGCAATGACATGAGAGGTTCGGGGAGATACTCGTCGTGGGGATGTGACGGATCGCCCCCACCCGCGCCTCCATCAGTGTGAGGGAAACCAGGGGGACTGTGTGTTCCATCGACCACCAGAACCTCAGCCGCTGGATCGCTGCTGTCGCACTCGGATGCGGTCTCCACGGAGCCAGTCGACAGATCGAACAGGCCGTAGAGGGATTCGACGGGCTCGATGGCCGCGACTTGCGGGGCTGCCGATTGGCGGGCCACGGCGTGCCTCACCCACCGCTGAAGTCTTGACCGACCGGAGCGCTTGCACTGGTGGGAGACAGGGCGGGGAGACGATACGGGGGCCGACCCATATTGGGTCGACGGTTGCCGCAGGAGGACGCCACGAACGCATGCGCGGAAATGTGTCGCGCCGCGGGCGGGGAGCGCGTCGATGTCGAGCGGTGCCTCCTGAAGCCAGGCGGAGTCGTCGACGATGAAGGTGAGCGTGCCAAGACGGATCTCGCGGCCCTCCACCAAAACTCCGCAAGAAAACATGATCAAAGGGGTCGAGAAAAATCACAACTTCTCCAACTAAGCGCTAAGATTCCCGCCCCAAGGTGGGCGCCAACTGTCGTGGTTCTAACTCTGACAGTGATGTAGGGGGGTGAGTATGGAGAGGCTAGATCCTAGCTATTGGGAAGTTGTTACACGCGAGGTTTACGAGTTCAGGCCCTTCTCGGAGTAAGTAATAGCCCTACGTCTCGGAGCCCGGAGGCGGTCGACTGGATTATGCGTGTATGGATTACAGGGGTGCGAACCCTTCCTACTGAGGAGGGGGGTGGCTTATATAGAGTTCGCCGACCCCCTCCTGCCCTCAGTAATGCAGGGTTTTAAAGTACATTTAAGATGGGGCGTTACTGGTAACGCCTCTAATAAAGTGTTGTAATGACCATGAAGACTACTTAACAGCTGACCGTTTGCCTACGGAGTGACTGTAGATCTCCTGGCAGTCGAGTGAATAGCTTCATGGTCGAGTGGTAGCTTCTTGGTCGAGTGGTAGCTTCTTGGTCGAGTGTCTTGAAACCGTCGAGTGAAGTACCTTCAAGTCGATTGATGGGTGATTTCTCCCAGGGGTGTCCTAGAGTAGGACTCTTCGGTCAGGTCCGTGTCCCTACCCTAGGTACATGTCTTCATCAGCCACCTCTGGCTACGTTCTTGTGGAGGCGCATGGCGGTCAGCGCCGCCACCGCTGGCGACGTTCGTGTGGAGACGCACAGCGGTCAGCTTCTCCCACGGTACGCGCATTCTAGACTGAGGCCCCGTTCATGTCGGTGTAGCGCTGAATGTTAGCTGATAGACGCTGTTAATCTCACTGTTTGCCAAAGTAGTTTACTGTCAATATGCTCTGTTTAAGAAGCTTCCTTGCCCTGTTCTGCACTCAATCTGCTTAGCCGAGATGGCATGCCAAGGCCGATTAGTTGCTAAAATATCCTGCCATATATTTATTGTGACGTAGATTGCCATGGTCTAGTAGCCAATCTGTTAGCTGAAATAGCTCTACACCGTTTTATACTCGATCTTTGTTGCTGCGATGACCTTCAATAGTTCGACGGATGTGTGCTCGGCCTCATTGACTGCCGAAACAGCCTGCCATAATTTGGCACTCAAATCTATTTGCTGAATTAGCTTTACATATATTTCGTTACTTAGATTTGCTCGTCCAAATATCTTGCCATAGCTTTAGACATCGACCTAAGTATTTTTTTCTGGACTTCATAAAAAAGCATATATGTTTTTCCTGTAATATCTAGTAGAAGAACTTATTTGTATGCCTAACAGATGGACAGGACTTGGATAACTTCTGCTCGAAGATTCTCCGCTGCATATGTCGAGGGGGTTGAAAACTTCATGAACTTTATCAGAGCTGAGTACGGTGGTCCGAAATCAGATGTGCTCTGCCCGTGTAGCAGTTGTATGAATTCAGTTACAAGATCCCAGTCAACCGTGCAAAATCATCTACACTTGTATGGGATGTCGGTCACATATACTAGGTGGGTTCATCATGGTGACGCTGTGAACGTCAATGTTATTGACTACGTGGAAGCAACCGATCACCATCTTGATCTGCCTGATGCTCAGGTGGAAGAGGAGGAGGAGGTGGTGGTGGCGGAACCAGTGAGTTTGACCAACATTGAAACAATGCTACGAAATGCTCATGCATTCCGTGAACTTTCACCTGCAGAAGCAAAACGGTGGGCTCGCATGTTGGAACAATGCAACATTGCTGCACCCTAGGAAATAAGCTGTCAGTATTCTCAGCTATGGTCACCTTTCTTCAGGTGAAGACATCTGAGCGGATGACCAACAAATCATTCAATGCGATGTTGGCTGCTTTCCGTGAATCTTTCCCAGATGCGTCTGAGCTACCACACACCTACAGTAAAATGAAGAATTTCCTTCCTGCAGTTGGAATTGGATATGATATGATCCATGTTTGTAAGAATAATTGTGTTCTGTTCCGGAAGGATTATGCCAACTTGAGTGAATGCCCAAAATGCAAATCATCAGATGGAAAGATGGCGATGCTGTGAAGAGGATTCCTCATAACGTTCTGAGACATTTTCCAATTACACCAATATTGCAGAGGTTGTTTCATGATGCTGAAACAAGAGAGGATGTACTGTGGCATTCTAGGAACCAGGAGTACATAGATCAGAATGTAATGAGCCATCCATCTCATGGTAGTGAGTGGAAAAGCTTCAATGATAAACACAAAGAGTTTGCTGCTGACCCGAGAAACATTAGACTTGGCTTAACTTTAGATGGATTTAACCCATTTGGCCACCAGAGCGCCACATATAGCATGTGGCCAGTGCTTGTTATCCCTTACAACATGCCTCCAAATGTCTACACCAAAGAATCAAACTACATGATGGCCTTGCTCATCCCAGGTCCAAAAAGTCTTGGAAAGGATTTTGATTTATTCATGGAGCCTCTTGTGGAGGAACTTCAACAGCTATGGAAGGGTGTTCTCACTCAAGACCTATATAGCATCGCACCAGCTGATTTCTTTCTGCGTGCTATTATAATTTGGTGCATCCATGATTATCTGGCTTTGGGCACTATGTCAGGGCGAACGACACATGGTTACAATGCATGTGTTCGCTGTGACAGGAATCCTCTGTCATACGCAATATTTAGCAAGATCTGTTACATTGGACACCGCCGTTTCCTTGCCAAGGACAAGCCGCATCCTAGAAAATACCGAAGACATGTGTTCAATGCAAAGCATGAAAACCGTGATGCGCCAAAGAGGCTTACCGCCGATGAGTTGCAAGTGGAATTAGAGAAGGTCAGGCATATTACACCAGGAAACCATCCTGGTAATGGTAGTGGGAAAAGGAAGCGTGGCAGGGTAGAAGAGAGATTATTGTTTACCAGCAGGTCCACTTTGTGGGACTTGGAGTATTGGAAAGATTTGGATCTGCGGCATAATCTTGATGTGATGCACATCGAGAAAAATATATGTGACAGCATTATCGGCACACTTCTTAATATTGAAGGCAAGACGAAAGATACCTTAAAATCTAGGATTGATTTGACACACCTGGGTATCAAAAATGATTTGCAGGTGCAAGATGAAGGTAAACCACGGGATATGGCATCAGCTGTGTACGTCTTGGACAAGGTAAAAACAAAAGAATTCTACGAGGTCCTGTCATGTGTGAGATTCCCACATGGATTTGCTTCCCACCCTGAAAGGAGAGTCAGTGCAGATGGAAACAAGGTACAAGGGTTGAAAACTCATGACTGCCACGTCCTACTTCAAAGGGTTTTACCTGTTATCCTTAGAGGATTGGGCTGCCCTGACTTATACAGAGCAGTTGCAGAGTTGGGACAATTCTTCAGGGAACTCTGCAGTAGGAATATCAGGATAGATGCTTTGGAGTGTCTTAGAGACAAGATACCAACTATCCTATGCGACATTGAGAAGATATATCCTCCAGCCTTCTTTGATGTGATGGAGCATTTGGCTGTTCATCTACCTGATGTGGCACTACTTAGAGGTCCAGTACAGTATGGCTGGATGTACCCTATTGAAAGGCGGCTAGGCACTTTCAAGGGCTATGTTAGGAACAGAGCTAGACCCGAGGGTTCCATTGCAGAGGGCTACATTGCTATAGAAGCATTGACATTCTGCTCAAAATGCATTGAAACAGCTGATCAGCTTAGCAAAGAGGTGGGTGAAGACAATCCCGGGCTCAATGTTTTCGATTATTCTGTTCGAGTTACAGGGAAGAGTCAACAAGAGGACAAACCTAAAGATTTGGACAAAATGGTTTGGTATGTGTTGAATAACTGTCCTAGATACTGCCTTATATCAAGTAAGTGCAGTACTACAGCTTATACATCGTAATCTACTAAACTTGTAGCACATTCTTATATATTTAGATGTTTGACGCGATCACTATGTTGTGCAGCATCTACAAAGAGGATTTACTGCCGCAAAATCCAAGAAACAACAAACTGGTTATGGCAGGATTTGCGAAATGGTTCAAGAACCATGTAAGCTTTTGAAGTGCACTATCAGTTTTTTAATCTATTGAGTACATAAGATGATCAGCTTGTCTATTTTCTAACCATAGGTTAAGAAGATGCGGGAGGATGGGCAGGCAGTTGATAATGCCCTTTACTCACTAGCAATGGGTCCTGATACTCGGGTAAGACATTATGAATCTTGCGTTGTTGGACATATGCGCTACAACACCCTTGCACGAGACGAAGGCAGGAAGACACAAAACAGTGCCATCATGAGCACGTATACGTATGACAAAGAGACAACTGAAATGTATGCTAACATAACAGACATTATTCAGTTGCAGTATATCTCCAGTTTTGAGGCTCATCGTTGTGTGGTTCTGTTGTGCTGTCATTGGTATAACCTGTTTTCCAGGATCGCAAAACCCATAGCTGATGATTATTTCAAATCCATCAATGTCAAGGCGGCGTACCAGACCAATGAGCCTTTTATTTTGGCAAATCAAGCAACACCGATATTTTTCTTGGAAAACACATTTGCACGTAGTAATGACTGGAGAGTATTGCAAAGGTTTGAGCAGAGGAATTCGTTTAATGAAGTTGCACAACAAGATGATGCTTACACTGCTCCTGATGTACAAGATAACATAGATGTTCCTAATATCTTTGAGAACCATCACGTTAATGACGCTGGCAGAAAGATTGCCTGTCTTGCTGTGGACATACAAGAGTTGATCAAGAAGAAGCCAACATTCGAGGACGTTGAGGACGAAGAAGAAGATGACACCATGGGGAATTACGATTCAGACTGATACACATGGGAAGATGTTGACGCTGCTACTGCGGATGATGATTCACTTCTTTTGTCGTATTTGCCTGTCAGAAGACATTTTTTTTATCTACTATGTGAAATTGTGTTTGCTATGACAACTTAAACCTGATGAACATGTTGTTTAGTATTTTGCTGTGAGAACATCACTTGTTATGTATGCTGATTTGTGTTTGGTGATTGTATGACAACTAAAACATGATGACATTGTTGTTTAGTTGTACTCATATTTGGCTATGAAACTTGAATTTGATGACATAGTTTGTTGTTGGACTGCAATTTGCTCGACGTCTTCGAATGAGAACAAAGTTGACCCAACAGGGCCTCTGCTATTTATTTATTTATATGAGGAAAAGGGGATACCCCCTGATTTCCGTTAATAGAAATCATTAGATGTTCACGACACTATGCCCAACCTGCTACACAGGTTTCATTCATTACTAGTTTCAGCAAAGTGCTCATGTCGTAGCCATTGAATACATCACGGGTGCTACATACACTTCAAATAAAGAGACAATCATCCTACAGAGCACATCGATTTTGCCCATTATCTTCACAAGCTCTTTCATCTCCCCATTGTTGTCAAGGTCGTTCAGCAGCTGTTGCTTGTCCATGATTAGAGGAACTGCATCTTTAATCTTCTGCTCTGCATCTTCCTCTTCTGCCGTTTCTTCAGTTACTTGTCCAACACCCCAACCTGCTGGTATTGGGATTCCTCGGCTAACCAAATAATCAACGTAGTTGCATCCCCCCACATCAGCAACTTCCTAGAAATACAAATCACATGAATCTTCCCTTTTCTGCACGAATAAAATTGGTAGATCATCAACCAAACTATTAAAAAATCAGCAACTGAAAGCAGCAGAACAACACTTAAACATATTATTACCCCATGATTCGGGCATTTGTAGAAGACTCGGCCAGGGTTGCGGATTGTGGTTGAGACGCGACGGATGACTCTGCGTGATTTGTAGCAGTGGCACCACACCAACGGCAGCGGGTTGCGATGAGCAATCGGCTGCGGTGCGCGTGCCGACGAGGGTGTGATGAGACCCACATGCGATGGTACGAGTTGCGACTTGGCGCATATATGGTTGTTGCCTGCTGAAGAGCAGGTGGACGAGCAGCCAGCGGACATGGTTGCTGCGGCCAGAGCTTCTGATGCTAGGCAGAGTAAATAGAGAAGAGGAGAAGCGAACGTTGGATATGTCAGTTTCATTACTTGCAGAGTAGCATAGCACCATATATAGTCATAGTCTAGGTTTGGATTCGAACCAGCTACAGGAGCATGTCTTTCTTTTTTCTAAAACTTGGCAACGTCTCTTTACTGGTACACTAGCTTGTTCTGCATGCCTTCCCAAGTCTTTGATTTTCTTTCCCTTTTTTTTCCAAGGAAGGAAGGAGGACAAAATTGAGAGTTCCTGGGACTTGAACCCAAGACCTCTCGGTTGAAAACCAAGGGTGCTAGTCACTTATGTGGCGAACGTTCCCTGTGAGGAGGACGGCAGACGAACGCATTTTCCTCGCAGTTTTCTTCATATATATAAAAAAGTATGCTACTTGGTGTCCGCTTAGTCAACAAACGATTGTGCCAACCTTGACCGTTGGATTGACATTCAACGTCTATCACGTTTCTTCAGTCTCTTCTTCCTCGAGCCGCCAAAGCCAAACCAGCGCCGGCGGGACCGCCTGCTCCCGCCTCCTACGGCTGGCTGTGATCTTCCCCGGCTCCTGTTCGTTCCTGTCCGAGGCCTCACCATCGTCCTCCGCCTTGGTTCGCTCACCGCGGCGCCACCCTCTGGTGTTGTCAACACACTACTAGGAAAAGGGCTATAGATAGGATTGATACTAATGGTGCACCATGGAAGCAGTGCGCCACTACTATATACTAATGGCGCACCGGTTGGTGATGCGCCATTAGTGTGGAAGACACTAATGGCGCACCAGAAACAGGGTGCGCCACTAGTATTAATTTTTTTTCCATTTTTCCATACATACTAATGGCGCATCAGGTCGAAGTGCGCCATTACTAGTTCTAAGTAGTAATGGCGCACCAAGCAGACAGTGCGCCATTACTGTAAAAAAAATTTATTCTTTTTTTGCAAAACTACTAATGGCGCATCGTTTCACAGTGCGCCATTACTAGTTTAAACTAGTAATGGCGCACTATTACCCGGTGCATCATTAGTATATATTTTTTTACTTTTTTGCAAAACTACTAATGGCGCACCACCTGCAGGTGCGCCATTAGTAACCAGGGTTACTAATGGCGCATTTGCTGGTGGTGCGCCATTAGTAACCTGGGACCCCAACAAGATATTTTGGACAGCCCCACACCTACCCACTCAATTTCCCCACTTCATTCCCTCCACCTCCTTCTCCAAGCTTTCGTCCATCTCCTCCTCCTCACCTCATTTCCACCATAGATTCATCAAAATTAAGTGGTGAAATTACCTTTTTTTGATAGGTAAGTAAGGGGAAAGCTATCTTCATGATGTAGATCTACTTTTTTTCTCCCTAGCTCGCTCCAACAACGTGCACATGCACTTTTTGTGGCCTAGCTAGATCTATGTATGTTTGTGGTGTTTCATGTGTTTGTGGTGTTGCATATATGTTTGTGTTTGAAGGTACCGGTATTTGAAATGCGATAGCTGCCAATATTTTGCTGGAATGTTTTGATTCATTTCCGTTTCGGTGAGAATTTTGGCACTATGCATTCTTTTTGGTCCTATTTTTAGGGAAGGTCATGCCAATTTTTTTCTTGGTTCTAAAATATCGTTTTGCTCTACCCCGCAGGCGACCATGGTCCGCACGATGACTGAAGGCATCATGAATAGGTTTTTGAGCTCCGCGAAGGCCGAGATGCTTCAAAAGAACGAGACAGAGATAAGATGTCCGTGTCGAAGATGCAAGCTGAAGAGCCTTATTGCGGACCCGGATTCCGGGCAGGTGCGTGACCACCTGCTCTTGCGTGGTTTCATGGATGGCTATCGATGGCAAGGTGATGAAGATGACTATGAAGTCGTCCATGGGGGCCGGGCAAGAAATGAGGAAGGGCAACAAGACAAGTACCACCGCGGCGAGGGCGGGCGAGAAGACGAAGAATCTCCAGGACATGATCACGACGGTGATGCTGTACACAATCATCATGTAGAAGATGTCGTACATGATGATGAGGAAGATCAAGACGAAGGGCATGATCATGAAGATGAAGATGCCAGAGCAGACGACGATGGAGGCTGGGTGCAGGACCCTCATATTCAAGAGCTGCTTCTCAAGCAGACGGATAACGCAAGAGCTGCCGCCTGAGAGAAAGCCAAGCTGGATCAACTGGAGATAGACGCGGTTACTCCATTGTATGAAGGATGCAGGCCCGAGGATACCCGCCTGAAAGTAACGCTCATGGCTCTGGAGATGAAGGTAAAACACAAAATGACCGACGCATGCTTCGACGAGAACATGTCATTCTGGCACGAACATCTTCCCAAGGGGAACAAGTGCCCGGCCAGTTTCGAGGAGGCGAAGAAAATCGTGTGTCCTCTGGATTTACCGCACGTGAAATACCATGTGTGCATGAACAACTGTATCATTTATCAGGACGAGCACGCGGAGTCTACCATATGTCCGGTGTGCAGCGTCACTCGATACAAGAAGAGGAAGAAAGCTCCTCAAAAATCGGTGTGGTACTTTCCGATCACTCCTCGTCTGCAGCGGTATTTCATGGACCCTAAGGTAGCAAAGCTCCTGCGTTGGCACGCGGATAGAGAGGAGAAGAAGTGGGAAGATGACGGAAATGATCCGGAGATAAATAAAAAAGACAAGATGCTGAGTCACCCTAAGGATGCGAGCCAGTGGCAAGCATTGAACTTCGAATACCCAGAATTTGGGAAGGATCCAAGGAACATCGTGCTGGGCGCGAGCACCGATGGAGTCAATCCGTTTGGCAGCCAGAGAAGCACACATAGCACCTGGCCTGTGTTTGTGTAGATGTACAACCTTCCCCCCTGGTTGTGCATGAAGAGGAAGTACATTCACATGAGTATGCTAATTGAAGGGCCGAAACAACCAGGGAACGACATCAATCTGTATCTGGGGCTGCTGAAGGAGGAGCTAGACACGCTGTGGAAAACACCAGCCAATACGTGGGACGCCGCAGAGAAAGAATATTTCCCTATGAGAGCCGCACTGCTCACGACGGTGCACGACTATCTCGATTACGGATATCTCACGGGGCAGGTAGTCCACGGATTTTCTGGATGCGTAAGGTGCATGGATGACACAACGTATCGCCAGCTAGATAGAGATCCCGGGTCTTTGAAAACCGTGTTCATGGGACATCGAAGGTGGCTTCGTGACGATGACCCGTGGAGGAAACGCAAGGATCTGTTCGATGGTGAAACCGAACCCCGAAAATGCCCGTGTACGAGGAGCGGCGAGGAAATAGACGAGCTGTTGAAAAATTGGAAAGACTGCCCACTGCCGGGAAAGAAGCAAAAGGCGCCAGAGCCGGGAAAGAAGCGAAAGGCGCCAGAGCCGCTGCTGAAGGTATGGAAAACGAGGTCTGTTTCCTTGGACTTGCCGTACTGGAAGATCCACCATGTGCCTCACAGCCTTGATGTCATGCATATCATGAAGAACGTGTGCGAGAGTCTGCTTGGTACCCTGCTCAACATGCCAGAGAGGACCAAAGATGGGCCGAAAGCAAGGGCAGACTTGAAATCAATGGGCATCAGGCAGGAGCTTCACGCTAATGATGATGATGAGGCGAAGCAGGACACAGAAAGTCGTCACAAAGGCAAAAAGGCCAAGAAGACCGGAAATGACTACCCTCCCGTGTGCTTCACTCTAAGTCAGGAGGAGATCGAGCAGTTTTTCACCTGCCTCCTAGGAGTAAAACTTCCTTACGGTTACGCGGGGAAGATAAGCAGATACCTAGACCCAGCGAAGCAGAAGTTCAGCGGGATGAAGTCTCACGACTGTCACGTGCTGATGACGCAGATACTTCCAGTTGCAATCCGTGGGATCATGGACGCGCACGTCCGTGAAATGCTATTTGGCCTACGCAACTTTTTTGATGTCATCTCTAGGAAGTCGATTGGCGTGAGGCAACTCAGAAGGCTACAGGAAGAGATCGTGGTGATACTATGCAAGCCTGAGATGTACTTCCCGTCCGCATTCTTTGACGTTATGGTGCATCTGCTGGTCCATATCATGGAGGATATCATCCAACTCGGGCCGACGTTCCTGCACAGCATGATGCCGTTCGAAAGGATGAATGGTGTCATCAAAGGATACGTTCGCAACATGTCACGTCCAGAGGGAAGTATAGCCAGGGGCTTTCTGACCAAAGAGTGCATCTCCTACTGCACGAATTATCTAGGCATCGAGAACCCCGTTGGTCTGCCCGTCAACAGGCACCTCGGTAGGCTCGCTGGATGGGGTCACCGTTAGGGTCGCCGCGAAATGCATGTCGACTTCGAGGGTCGACTCATTGACTTTGAAAGAGCAAACCTAGTCGCGCTACAACACATAGACGTGGTCGATCCTTGGGTGGTAGAGCACAAAACCTTTATTGAGAAGACGTACAATGACCGAGGCCAACAGAGGACGGACGGAGATATACTCAAAGAGCACAAATCATGTTTCACGCGTTGGTTCAAGCAGAAGCTTCTATCGTACCCTTTACATGAAGATTCTTCCGCGGAAGAACAACTCATATTCGCCTTGTCACAGGGCGCCGAGCACAACCTGATGACCTATGAGGCGTACGATATCAACGGCTACACATTCTACACCAAGGACAAGGACATGAAGAGCGATGGTTATCAGAACTCCGGGGTAACGATGGAATCCTACACCGGTAACGACAAGGACAGATACTACGGAAGGATCGAGGAGATCTGGGAGCTGAGCTATGCTGGAGAGAAGGTCCCGATGTTCCGTGTCAGATGGGCCAAGAGCGTCCTAAAAGAAGACCGGTATTTCACCACCATGGTTATACCCGAAGCCAAATCCAAGACCGCGGGCGCAAACGTCACCGCGAAAAATGAGCCATGGGTACTGGCTTCCCAAGTGGACCAATGCTTCTTCATTACCGACCCGTCAAAGCCTAGTCGTGTTGTCGTGAGGAGAGGCAAAAGGAAGATCATCAGAATGGATGGAGTAGCCAATGAGCAAGACTTCGACAAGTACGGTGACCCGAAGATCGAACATGACAACGACGATGAAGTAGCAGCATACACCACAAGAAGAAGCAGGACCACCCTACCTAAAGGATGTCCGTTCCACAGAAGAACTCCATTTGCAAAAAAGAAGGGCAAGAAGATTGTGAACAGATAGCTAGCTAGCTAAGATCGATTGTATTTAAAGTATAGTCTTCATTTCTCGATTGTATTACATGGGCATTTTTTGAACTCATGAATATTTTTAAATTTCATGGGCACTTTTTGAATTCATGAATATTTTTTCAAATTTGATGAATATTTTTAAATCTCGATCGCTATCCCCCTTCATCTCGATATCGATCCCCCCCCCGCACCCTCCCCCGCTCCACCGTGGCCGCCGACCCACCGCACCCTCCCCGGCCCACTCCACCGCCGCCGAGCACCCCCATTTGATGATATTTTTTCATATTCATAAAAAAATTATTACTGTTTTTATAAAAAATATATTAAAAAATAGCAACAAAAAATAATAATAATAAACATACTAATGGCGCACCGCTCGTGTAGTGCGCCATTGCTATCTAAGAAAACATTCTAATGGCGCACCGCTCTAGTAGTGCGCCATTGCTATATAAAAAACATTCTAATGGCGCACCGCTCTGGGATGCGCCATTGCTATCTAGAAAAAACATTCTAATGGCGCACCGCTCGGGGGTGCGCCATTAGTAATCTTCCCACTAGCTCTACCTAGCCCGACCCCTTCATCCCTCCCTCTCGCTAGATCTAGTCCCCCCCCCCCCCCCCCCCCCCCCCCCCCCCCCCCCCCCCCCCCCCCCCCCCCCCCCCCCCCCCCCCCCCGCGCGCTGCCCCGCCCCACGTCGCCGCCGCCCCTACGTGCGCCGCCGCCCCCGCACCCCCACCACTGCAGCTCCGCCATAGCCGATGCCTCCGCGACCTCACCGTCACCGACAGCCTCCCCGCGTCGGCCCCTGCTCTGCGCCGCCTCTACCTCAGTCCGGGCACGGGGTACAGGACGATGACCGCGGCCGCCGGCCTCCCCATGACCAACCGAGGCGCCCAGGAGGCCTCCCTGACGACCAATCGAGCCATCCCTTCGATGCCGCCGCGGCCAACCCCAACCCTGACCCCAACCCCTCCGGCGACTGGCCGCGCCCGCCCAGGTACCTCTCCTCCTTCCTCCTTCCTCCCTCTCCACCCTTCCTCCCCATCCCATCCCTCCCTCCCCTCGACCGTGTCTGTTATCTTCTGATGATATTTGACAGCTTATGGATAGAAATGCATATTTCAGTGTTTATAGCTATTAACACTTGCAAGTTACTGCACTGCTAGCTAAATTCTGGTTAGTAAGTCTGTATCCACCTCCTGTTGAAATTTGGTGATGTGTGTGGCTGTCTAAGTACCTACACAAAATTCCCCATGGAGAAAATGATATAGCTCCTCCTACAACATGTATAGATCAATCAGTTTAGTTCTAGTGCTGCTGGACTTTTGCACCATACAAAAATGTACTACTAGTTGAAAATATTTACTTGAGAGAGCTTCATAAGTAGAAGGTTCCAAAGAATAAAAACCAGTACTAGCACAGTAGCACAGTAGTACTGCCACCTCCCAGTAAACAGCAAGGTCTCTGATCAGCAATGTAGTTAATTAGTCAGGGCCTGAAAGCCTGCAAATGCATGTACACACAGGTAGGGAATGTAAGATGAAGCATGTACTTTACCAACTAATCTAATGGGCTGGCACAAAGTGAAAACCAAAACAATAGTTAATCAAGCAGAGGTAGATTAGATTAGATGGCAAAAAGCACAAATGTCCTTGCCTATCCATTTTTTTCTCAAGTTGAGCTGGTAAGTTTCAGATGTTCAATGATGCTGTAGGAAAAAATTGGATGAAGAAAGATGTGTGTGGCTGCCTGAGAGAAGTATTTGCACAAACAAATTATAATTAATGTGTTGATGAAATTTTGGGTTTTCAAATTGGAACCAAAAACCAACCCATACCTTTAGACTCTTTTGGAATTTCCTGAACATTTTTTTGTTTGTTCCCTTTCACTGTTTGGGGACTTTTGACTTCAGAATGAACCTTACTAAGATTCAATTAAGACTAATTAACTGCATTTGATGTCACTATATACTATGAATATCTTCAGTTATGATCTGTACTGGAAAACTTCAGTTAACACTCATTTTTCAGTTAACTCCTTACAGTTCAGATCATATTTTGATTGTCAATAATAGTGGACTTTTAAGGCTTTCTTAGAGGCAATACTAGTGGATTTTAGGCTTTTTTACATGCAATAATAGTGGAATTTTAGGCTTTTTTGGAGGAGTGTGTTTCATGCCGGCCTACAATGATGAATTAGTCAGAGGATTGTGCCTTAGGATTGTGCCAAAGCTACCCATTGTATCTATTTGCTTGTCCTTCAAATAGGGGCAAGATTGTTACAAAAAAATTACTTACAAGCATATTGTGATTTACTTGCAAGCATATTGTGCCTTAGTTACAGAAAAATTACTTGCAAGCATATTGTAACTATTTTCACTCTGTCCTGAAGGTTTTTGACTACAGAATCTGTGGTGACCCACACTCTATTGGTTCACACTCATTGAGTTCGCTCGTGAAGGGCCGCTGCTTCTTGAGGCCCTTGAGAGGCCCTTCGTGTCGTGATGATTTTGCAGGTACCCTGAGAGGCCCTTGAGTTTGCCGGAATGTCGACTAACTTCCGTTCCGGCAAATTCGGGTACTCCATATGTCCTATTTTCAGCAAAGGTCATGCTGAAATTTTCCATGAATTTTAGAATGACTTTGCTAAAAATCGGACATATGAGGTACTTGCTACTAATGCATGGGCCGGGGTATCTTAGTACTTAATTAAGTAGGATCAACTGCCCCTTTATTCTTGCTGTATTAAACCATAGGTGGCAATAGAGCCAAGTGATTAGTGCCAAGTGATTAGGCCCAACCTAGGGTGCCTCGGCATCGATAAACCCTAAATGATGAAAACTTAACTTGGCTGCCCCGAATGCCTCGGTGTCGATGAGAACCTAAATGATGTACGCTTAGGCTTTTAGGGTGCCTCAGCGTCGACAAACCCTAAATGATGAAAGCTTAGGCTTTTAGGGTGCCTCGGTGTCGACAAACCCTAAATGATGAGACCATGATCTTGTTCCTTGACAATAACCAACTTTTTGACCAAACTTTTTTCCTATTTAGAGCGAAACATGGCCCACAACGATGAGGCCGGTGGTTCGGGCGGCAAGCAATTCTGGGAGCTGTCCCAGGAGATGGAGGAACAACCTCACCGCTATGAGGACGCCGCGGAAGACACCGATCCTGATTACACAACCCCTAGTGGCGTCGGGGATGACACCACTGATGGTGCCGCTGAGGATGCCCCCACTGATGATGGTGGCGCACACACAGATGGCAGCCAACCGAAGAAGCAAAGGAAGGACCGGCGCCCGAATGCGCTCCGCACCGTCAAGGAGGAATTCACTCAAGTGGACTCCGACGGGAATCCAACGGAGCCCAAACATATAGTCAAGGGGTACTCGGTTCAGCTCGGGTGCATTCTCCGGAGCACCGTCTCGATCAACACCGAGAACCTTAGGCATAAGGACCGAGGGAATTTGCGCAACCTCCTCTTCACGAAGCTGCACGAACGATACAAGTTCCTCGCCGAATTTGAAAACACATGCCTCTCAGGGAATAAAGTGAACAGTGCCGCCCTCACGAAGATGAGCACGGCCCTGTCTACTTGGAAAAGCGCGGTGAAGAGAATGATTGATAAAGGTGATAGTTATGAGAAGATCAAGGCGAAATATCCTTTGATGAGCGAAGATGAGTACAAGGAGTTCAAGATCAAGTGCGAGAGCAGTGCAACCTCCGAATCAAGTCAGTGGGGGAAAGAAATGCGGGAGTTGAACTTAGGGGAACACAAACTCGGTCCCGGCGGTTACAGAGTGGCGGGGCCTATATGGGACAAGGAGGACGCGGAGCATGCCGAGCAAGGCCTACCGCCCCGCTTCGAGAAATACAGCGGTGACAAGCAGACCAGGAACTATGTCAGGGCCCGGTACAAGGAGGAGCCGATAACAAAGGAGCTTACCACGGATCCGAAGACCAGGGCGCTTGAGCTTCTTCTGGTAAGGAATACACCCCCGCGTAATTAGCTCCATATGGTTGCACTCTAATTAATCCCCAATATTTCTAAATGGTTCACGTTCCTTTCACAGGACACTGAAAGCAGTAGCGCCGGGTCGTCTAAGAGCTCCCCTTTCGACACCCCTTTAAATAGGGCGTTGAACGTAGTGAAAAACAAGGATAAGCTCACTAAGTCGACGCCAGCTGGTCGTGTGGCCGGCAAAGGCTTGTCCACAAAATGGGGGTCATACTATACCACTGGTGTGCGGAAGGAGAAAAAGACCAGCTCGGAAAGCCAGACGCGCGAGGTTAAAGAACTCAAGGCACAAGTGGCGCGGATTCCGGAGCTTGTCCAAGAGCAAGTGCAACAACAACTTGGAACGACGCTCAACGCCATGGTGCCTACGTTGATTCATGGGCTGACGACGTGGATTGCGGGCGGCCAACAGGGGCCTCCCCCGGTTCCCAGCTTCATGGCCAGCAACTCGCACAGCGCGCAGGCGGCTCCATTGGTGTCTCCGGTGGCGCCATTGGTGTCTCTGGCGGCGGTGCCATTGGTGTCTCTGGCGGAGGCGGTATTCGTGTCTCCGGCGCCGGCATGGGCATTGGAGCTTAATGCACCCGGGTGTACGCCGGCCGGCACCTCGCCAGCAAGCGCCCCCTCCGTCAGTTGCATGCCCGCTGTTGGCGGTGCCTCGACATTAGCCGAGCTCGACGGCATCACGATAACTAAGCCTCTCGGCCGATGACTTCATCTCCTTGCCTTTGACTGGGCATCCCTGACGCCCTGTACATGTTTTCGCAGGGCACCGCCGACGTTCCTTGCACTCTTTTGCACTTCGTGGGCGCCGAGTTGGTCGATGTCGCCAAGGGCAGAATCGTTCAACCGGGCAACCCCATGTTCCACGGTAATCCGATGCCACCCACAATGTCTAGGGTTGAAGTGGTTCGGGTGCTGCCAGGCTGCGACGAGCTGTTACCTCCGATTCGACCCGCTGGGGCCGACGAAGAAGATGAGATGACCCTCAGCACCTGCGTAAACTGGCCCCTGCTTTGGCCGAAGAGCCAGATTCGTTTGGGGGCGGGGGACACCACCCCACAGACAAGACCGCCAGTTGTGCCGGCGCCAAGCCATGGCAAGAACGCCGCAACGCTACCGGACCTGCCGGACATCCCTATGGCACAGGATCCGGACAACCCTATGGCACAGGATCCGGACGACGACAACAACGACGACGGTACATTTACCAAAGTTGATAAGTACTTTGCCGAACATGGGTACACTGACGAGTTCTGCGGGCCTCTTTCTCAAGAACCCAACCAAGACGACCGCGATCTAGCTGGTACGGCAGAGAAATCCAATTGCAACAGGCGTCGTCTGGCGTTCAGTTCTCAGGACACGCCTCCAGCTCCCGCCTTCACCGAGCCTCAGATAGCTGAGGTGCGAAATATTATCAGCCCCAACATGCTCAAGAAGGCGGTCTGTGAGCAGAACTCGGTCCCATTACAGGAGATCAAGAAGAAGGGACGGAAACGAAAGACTAACAAGGGCGCCGGTGCGAGCCAGCCGGCACCAAGTTCGATCCATGCTCAGGACGGGCCACCTTCACCTTAGGATATCTCAAGGAGGGTGCATGTGGCGGGTAGGGCGATGCTACCGCCAAATATGCTGAATGCTGCAACCGGTGCTATGCGAAGTCTGCACGACAGTGTTCTTTCTTTGGAGAAGCGGCATCTCATAGAGAAGGATGTGGCATACCCGGTTTTCATGGCCAAGGTGCCAGAGGGCAAGGGCTTTGTGGATGGCGACATCGGGGGTACGATCGTCCTGCGGTTTGATGACATCTTTGCTATGTTTAACCTTCATCCGCTGCACTACGCCTTCGTTCGGCTGTTTTCGCTGAGTATGGAGATGCGGATCGTTAGAGACAAGACCCCGGACATCGTGATAGTCGACCCCTTCTACATGCTTGCCAAGCACTTGAGCAGCGCTGGGGACCGCCAAGTTGCGAGTTCACACCTCGAAGGCGTCATTCTGGCAAACCCAGATAAGGATAACTTCCTTGTGGCTTACTTTCCAGAGTAAGTCATCCCTTAACCGCCCCGTAACATATGATTTCTTAGATTTCGACCGTTCTTTTTTTTTTCTAACATTCCGTGTTCTGTGTAGTGACACACATTGCACACTCATCCTCTTAAGCCTGAAATATTCCATGGCCACGTATTTAGACCCGAACCGTAACTCCAAGATAGACTACACAAATGTCAAGAAAGTTACTGATGATGTTCTCCCCGCCTACGCCAAATCTAGAGGCACCTTCACCAGGGTAGTTCGTAAGTACGGCAAGCACATGTTCTCACACAATACGAAGTTCTGCTGCGTCAAGCAGCCGCCTGGCGGTCAGAAGGATGCCTACTACGCCCTCCATCATGTTCGGGTGATCGTAAGGGACCATCATCAACTTCTGCTACCAGATAATCTCAAAGATTGGGCCGCGAGATTGTCGGCAGTCCAGGACGCGGACCTCAGACAAGAATTCTTTCGCATCCAGTCGGAGTTTGCGGACATCATCCATCAAGATGTCCTTCATACCTCGGGGCAGTTCTTCCTCAGATATCAACCGTCCAACAGTGAGATAGATGAAATGCTACAAATGCAGGGTGACAACGACCGCGATTTCATGACCATCACGACAGACGGCGGCTTCATCCATGTTCCTGTCCGATGAGTCGAGTCGAAAGTAGTGATGTGTAGTTCTGAAACATTGATTGGCTCATGTTGTAATTATACTTTAATGAATTCGTATGTCTCTTTGGTTTGGACAGTCGTTCAACTTAGATGTAATCGATGCTATTTATTAGTAGGACCATGAATCGTGCTATTAATGTCTTGCTGTTCTCTTCCGATCCTTTTGTTGCATACTTACATATTGCTTATGTATTGTCTGTTGTTTGGCTTGTGCATAGAGATGCCGTCGTATGTCGTGTACAAGGGTAAGGTTCCCGGAGTCTACGACGACTGGGAGGAGTGTCGGAGACAGGTTCACCGTTTCAGCGGTAACAGTTACAAAGGGTACACCACTAGGGCGGAGGCCGAATGTAGATACGCCCGCTATCTAGAGGGAGAGAGGAGGGAGCGTTGGAGGAACCGGATGAAGAACAGTTTGATCGCGATGATGCTCATCGTGATGACCACAGCTCTCTTCTATGTGATGGTAGTTTAGATGATCGATATCGACTTGTAATGTGAAGGCAAACTCGATACTCGCGGTCTTGAGACTTGTAATGTTTTATCTTTGTTCGGTCTTTTGAATTCGGAGACTAATATGATGAATTGTATTCGGAGACTAATCTTCTATTGTATTCGATGAATCTAATGTTGCTGTGTGCTGCTGTCTATATTCTGTCCAATAATATATTTTGTAACCTGTGCAAAAATCAGAAAAGCAAAAAAAACCTAATATTCATACTAATGGCGCACCACACAAGACACTAATGGCGCACTGTGATCATCACACTAATGGCGCATTAACTGCTGGTGCGCCATTAGAATGCCAAAGCACATGGGTACATATGGCCCCCCTGGGAGGCATTCTAATGGCGCACTGCAGGCTATACTAATGGCGCACTACGTGGTGCGCCATTAGGACACCAGATACTAATGGCGCACCGGTGGTGCGCCATTAGAATTTAATTCTAATGGCGTGATGCCAGTGGCGCACCGATAGTGCGCCATTAGAAGGCAAATTCGGTGCGCCACTAGCATGCCTTTTCCTAGTAGTGACATGGTCAACAACCGAGAGGAATAAGGAGATGATTGTACATGGTGAGGATGACAGTAGGGACCCAACAGCGCGCGTAGTAATTGTTTTTTTTCGGGATGGAGAAGGGTATCAACTAGGTTGTGAAGGACCCATGGCCCGTCTAGCCCAGGCTTTTATTTCATATGTTTAGCACATGACCAGCCCAGTTTGTTTTTTTCCTTTCTGAAAATTGCTAGCCAGCTATTTTGTTTTTTGCAGAATAACCAACGTAGGCCTACTTGCTTTTCTATGCCCTGCTGGGCCGGAAATCTTTCAAGACGAGGAGGGATGCATTTTCCCCAGAAAATGGGCTATAGGTAAAAATAAATGGGCTATAAGTAATAATAAATGGGCTGTAAATGAAAAAATACAACAAACACACAATTAGTTCCAAAATACTGTTTTCTTTCGGATTTTTATATTTTAAATTTCATTGTTTTTGTGCGGGTAAAATTTCATTGAATTTAAATCAAGGTATATTTAGATTTAAAATTAATTTGAATCTGGCTAGAAATTTCGGGCTGTAAGCTGTTTGGGCAGATTTTGAGGCTGACTTGTGGGTCTACTAGGTTGACATGTACTTTGGCTTTGTCAACTTAGTCCACAAACGATTCTAGCTCCAGCCGTGCTGCTACTAGGTTAATCCAACAGCCGTGCTGCTTCTTCAATATCTGATCTTCTTGCTCCAGCCGCCCAAACCAGCTCCGGTGGGACTGCCTGCTCCTGTCTCCCGTGGCCGGCTGTGCTGCCGCACAGGCCGCACCACCCCACCCTACTTCATTGCTGGCCAGGCCATTCCTCTACTCACCCACACCTCCTGTTATTTTCTGGCGACGGCAGCCGGACCAGTAAACCCTCATACTCCCCACCGTGTGGGCAACCATTGCCGAGTCTTCCCCGGCTCCGTGGCGTTCCCTTCCTAGGCCTCACCGTCGTCCACCGCCATGTTGCTCTCGGCGCGGCCTGGTCAACTTGGTCAACAAACGACATCCATCGGCCATGGATTGTACGCGCAAAATAATGATTCCTCCACCTAACAGCTGGGACCCACTGGAAGGGCCTCTGTATTTCACGAAAAAAGTTCCCCCCGCTTACATGTCGGACCCACCAGCTATATCTTCACACGCAAGGAAGTGCCTCCTTATTACGCACAAAAAATGAATACCCCCTGCTAGCTGGGACCCACCATAGTGGGAGGATGACTTGTGGGCCAACAAAGTTGACGGGGACGGAGGAGTTTGTCAACTTAGTCAATATGAACGATTCTAGCTACAGTGACCGAATGATGTCCATCCAACGGCCGTAGTGCTTCTTCAACCTCTGGTCTTCTTGCTCCAGCCTCCCAAAGCAGCGCTGGTCGTGCCGCATGCTCTTGCCTCCCGTGGCCGGTTGTGCTGCCGCGGAGGCCTCACCACCCCCTACTATTCCCACCGCTGGCCAAGCCCAGCAGCGACGGCAGCCTCACACCGCAGCCGAACCAGTGAACCCTCGCACTCCTCTCCGCGCGGGCTTCCACTGCCGCGTCTTCCTCGGCTCCGCGTCATCCCCTTCCTAGGCCTCGCCGTCGTCAACCGCCGTGGTGCTCTCCGCGTGGCATGGTCAACGTGGTCAAGGAACGACTTCCATTGGAAGAATACTGTACGTGGAGAGGCTGACAGCTGGGTCCACGGCCACAACCCAGTTTTTTTGTGATTTGCCAAGTAAGTCGGTTTGTCAGGCCTGTTGGGCTGCAAATCTTTCAAGACGAGGAGAGCTTTCATTCGGTTGGCCGAGAAAATGGCCCATCTGTAATGAGAAATGGGCTGTACATTTTTAAAACACATCAAACCGGCAATTAGTTTCAAATATCTTTTTTTTCATTTCAAGATTTTAAATTACATTAATTTTTATGCGTGGAGAATTTGTTGGATTTTATATTGATATACATTTATTTTTAAAATCAGTTTGAATGTGAGTCGAAATTTCGGGATTAAAAACAGGTCGGACCGCACCGAAATATGCAAAATTTCGTATAATTTTTTAGCCGTGGCCACAATTTGGGCTGTAATACTAACAAAAAGAATATGGGCTCCAAAAAAACCTTAAGAATTAGCAAATGGGCTGAAAATTATTAGAAATAATGGCAGATGGGCCGTATGTTGTTTTCCACAGATTTGAGGCTTTCCTAAAAAAAAGGTTGAGGCACAAGAAGTGACTGTTGGATGTCCATCCAATGGCCGTCGTGCTTCTTCAATCTCTGCTCTTCCTGCTCTAGCCGCTCAAACAAGCGCCGGCGGGACTGCCTGCTCCCTCCTCCCTGCGGCCGGCTGTGCTGCCGCGCAGGCCTCACTGCCCCACCGTACTCCCATCGCTGGCCTAGCGATCCCTTTACTCACCCACACCTGCTGTTATTCTCCGGCGACAGCAGACGAACCAGTAAACCCTCATACAGCTCCCCTCTGCGTGGGAAACAACTGTCGAGTCTTCCCTGCCTCCGTGTCGTTCCCTTCCTAGGCCTCACCGTCGTCCACCGCCCTGGTGCTCTCGGCGCGGCCTGGTCAACATGGTCAATGACCGACATGCATCTGAAGTGTACTGTACGTGGAGAGGCCGACAGCTGGGTCCACGGCCGCACGCAAGGAAATGCCTCCTTATTATGCGCAAAATAATGATTCCTCCACCTGACATCAGGGGCCCACCGAAAGGGCCTCTGTATTTTGCGAAAAAACGTTACCGCCGCTGACAGCTCGGACCCACCAGCTATATCTTCGCACGCAAGAAAGTGCCTCCTTATTATGTAGAAAAAATGAATACCCCCCCTATTAGCTGGGACCCAGTATAGTGGCAGGCTGACTTGTGGGCCTACTAAGTTGACGGGGATGGAGGGCTTTGTCAACTTAGTCAATATGCACGATTCTAGCTCCAGTGACGGTACGATGTCCATCCAACGGCCGTAGTGCTTCTTCAACCTCTGGTCTTCTTGCTCCACCCGCCCAAACCAGCGCCGGCCGCGCCTCGTGCTCCTGCCTCCCGTGGCCGGCTGCGATGCGGCGGAGGCCTCACCACCCCCTACTACTCCTACCGCTGGCCAGGCCATCCCTCTACTTACCCACACCCCCTGTTACTCTGCTGCGACGACGGCCTCACACCGCAGCGAACCAGTGCCCTCGTACTCCTCTACACGTGGGCATCCACTGCCGCGTCTTCCCCGGCTCCGCGTCGTCCCCTTCCTAGGCCTCGCCGTCGTCCACCGCCCTGGTGCTCTCGGCGCGGCGTGGTTAATGTGGTCAAGGAATGGCTTCCATCGGACGCGGACTGTACATGGAGAGGCTGACAGCTGGGTCCACGACCGCAGCAAGGAAGTGCCTCCTTATTACGTGCAAAATAATTATTCCTCCACCTGACAGCGGGGACCCACCGGACGGGCCACCATATTTCGCCCCCCTGACTGCTGGGACCCACCAACTACATCTTCGCACGCAAGGAAGTGCCTGAAAGTCGGGACCCACCTGGTCGAAGTGTATGTAGCGTTGTCATTCTAGTCGCGAACGTGTACGTACATATATAATGGTGGATGTAGAGGCGCGCACGTGTCGTAGTAGATGCGGCCAGGGTGCAACAAAGAAAATGCGGCCACGTATGTGTACATACGGGCGGGGTCTCGAACGCCTACTCGCGCATACGTATGGCGAGGGCTCGTTGACATGGCTGGGTCAGAACGGAGAAACAACATCGTCGTCATGTTCATGGGGAGGCAACGGAATGCGTCGTGTTCATGGGGAGGCAACGGAATGCGTTGTGTTCATGGGGAGGCAACGGAATGCGTCATGTTCATCGAGAGGCAACGGAACGCGTGGGAGCCAACCGGCTGGGTCGGAAAGGAATGCGTGGTCGTGTTCATCGAGAGGGCTTGGACAGAACAGCCGATGGAAATGAGGCCTGGCGTACCGCACAATGGAGGAAACGAACCTCCTACGTTCGGAACAGGGTCCTATTGATCGGGAGGGGTCTGGCGTACCGCAAAACGGAGGAAACGGACCTCCTACGATCGAAACGGGGGTCCTGTTCATCGGGAGGGGTGTGGCGTACCGCAAAACGGACGAAACGGACCTCCTACGGTCGAAATAGGGGTCCTGTTCATCGGGAGGGGTGTGGCGTACCGCAAAACGGGACTCCACGGGATACTGTTCATTTCCACCATTGACCCCCTCCAGCCTCCACGAGCTACTGTTCATCCACCGTCGACCTCCTCCAGCCTTCACCTGCGATTTTTCATCCACGGGCTCCTGTTCATCCAGCCTCCACTGCACGCTACTCCACCGGCTACTGTTCAACCAGCCCTCTCCACGGGGTCCTGTTCAACCACCCCTCCACGGGCTACTATTCATCCTGCCCTCCACCGTCTACTGTTCGTCCTGCCATCCACGGGGTGGTCCTGTTCATCCAGCCCTCACGGGGTCCTGTTCATCCAGCCCCAACCGGCTCGATCGATCGGGGTCCTGTTCATCCAAAGGCAACACCACGGGGTCCTGTTCATCCACCCCCACTGGGAACTGTTCATCCCCCCCCCCCCCCGCAACGCTCACTGTTCATCCAGAGGCAGCATCGATCGGCTTCAATTAGCAGCAGTAGCGAAGGAATCGCTCGATCGGGTTCAGTTAACAGCCATCGATCGATCACTTGGGTTCAGTAACGCATAGCCTGCAGTGCAATCGCTCGGGTTCAGTTGGAGCCCAACGCCTCGCTCGGGTTCAGTTAGAGCCAATGACTCACACACACACGCGTACGTGTACGAGAGAAACGCTCATCGCTCGGCCCCCGACCTCCCACCGTAATAGGGAACTCCCAGAAATTTTCCTCGCCCTCGCTTCTACCACGGTTTTTTCCGTCATGGACGGCCCAAAGAATGTCATGCAGCTGCTTCTCTGGCCCGCCTAGGACGAAAAGCCCATTTTCTGTCATGATTTTTTGTCATAGAAGTAGGAGCCCACCACATCTATGATGATATTGGGTTTTGTCACAATTATCATCATAGAAGTGTCATATGTATGACAGAAAAAAATTTCGTTCGGCCCAAAATGTCATGGATGTGTCTTTTTTTGTAGTGTATATACATGATCATGCCTAGATATTCTCATAAGTATTCGCTTTTCTATCAATTGCTCGACAGTAATTTGTTCACCCACCGTAGAATTTGCTATCTTGAGAGAAGCCACTAGTGAAACCTATGGCCATGGGGTCTATCTTCCATCATATTATTTTCATTTCAACTTGCTATTTCTATTACCATTTATTTTGCAATCTTTATTTTCCAATCTATATCATAAAAATACCAAAAATATTTATCTTATTATCTCTATCAGATCTCACTTTCGTAGGTGACCGTGAAGGGATTGACGACCCCTTTATTGCATTGGTTGCGAGGTTCTTGTTCTTTTGTGCAAGTACTAGGTGACTTGTGTGTTACCTCCTACTGGATTGACACCTTGGTTCTCAAAAACTGAGGGAAATATTTACGCTACTGTGCTGCATCACCCTTTCCTCTTCAAGGGAAAACCAACACATGCTCAAGAGGTAGCACGAAGGATTTCTAGCACCGTTGCTGGGGAGATCTACGCCAAGTCAAGACATACCAAGTACCCATCACAAACTCTTATCCCTCACATTACATTATTTGCCATTCGCCTCTCGTTTTCCTCTCCCCCACTTCTAAAATGATTTTCGGAAACCTTTTCCTTTTCTTTGCCTTCTTCCTCTATGTATCTTTGTTTGTGTTTCCATGTACCTTCTATTTGCTTGCTAAAAATCTATTGATATGGATCCACTTAAAGTGTTTTACTTGGATCATCTTTGATCCTTATGCGCTCGTGCTACGCATTACATTATTTGCCATTCGCCTCTCGTTTCCTCTCCCCCACTTCTAAAACGATTTTTGAAAACCTTTGCCTTTTCTTCGCCTTCTTCCCCTATGTATCTTTGTTTATGTTTCCATGTGCCTTCTATTTGGTTGCATCTTTGCTTGCTAAAAATCTATGTATATGGATCCACTTAAAGTGTTCTACTTGGATCATCTTCGATGCTTATGCGCTCGTGCTGAAACCCCAACTAGCCTAGTTGATGGGATATCTTTAGATGAGCATGCTCACTTTGTGCGTCACCATTTGTCTGAAAAAGGGAGACTCTTATGGGATCAAATAAATAGATTGATGTGTTATGCTTGGAATCTTTGTGAAATTTATGATTTTACTTGTTGCTCTAAGAACCCTAAAAACATCTCCCATACCTATGTGAGTTTAATGATAATGAAATCTTATCTTCTTATGCAAAGGGTGTTTATAGTTACTACGATATCGAACAAATTGAAGAATTTGTTGCTTTTAAGGGTGCTTATGAAGTTGCTTCTTTGATAGAAAAGTATGATATTACTCTCTACAAATATGAAAATCTTGACATACTTAAATATTGTTATGAAAACTATGCTCGTAATGTCTATGTCAAAGAATTGATTGAAAGAATGGCCGCTGCTTTGGAAGAAAATAATGATATGCATGAATCTATAGATAATTATGATTCCAATGATTTGATTGAAATATCCCTTGATGAACATGATGCTTGCTATTTTTTGGCCATGATGCCAATATTTAAATTTGCTATAGTTCCATATGTTAAACATGAGATCGTTGCTATTGCACCCATACTTGATAGTTCCTTCAATGAAAAGCATGATTGCAATGATGTTATTATAAAGTCTATTAACATCAGTTGTGCTAATAATATGCAAAACCCTAAGCTTGGGGATGCTAGTTTTGCTATATCTACTATTTGTTGCAATGATCATGATTGGGGTGATTCTTCTTTTGATATTGCAAATTTATTTAAGCCCCATGATGAATACGAGATTGATAATAGTGTTTGCAATATTATTGAAAGTGGGTTTGGAAGAGTGTCAACTTTAGATCCCACATATTTGGAGGATGTTCAATCTTATGAAATTTTTGATAAAAGTGGGTTTGGAGAGGTCATGACTTTAGTTAATGTTAATCCCACTATTTTGGAAGAGTGTCAACTTTCATGCATGTGGATCGTGTTGAAAATAGTTTATGTGATAGCTATTTTGTTGAGTTTGCTTATGAACCCACATGTAATTATTATGAGAGAGGAAAATATGATTATAGAAATTTTCATGTTACTAAATTACCTCTCATTATGTTGAGATTGCTATTGTTTCTTTCTGCTTCCTTGCATATGCTAGTTTTTGGCTTGCTATGATAATTTGTTTGCCTACAAGATGCCTATGCATAGGAAGTATGTTAGACTTAGATGTGTTTGTCACGTGTTTTATGATGCTCTCTTTTGTGCTTCAATTCTTCTCTTTCATGTGAGCATCATTGAAATTATCAATTCCTAGCTAGGGGCGTTAAACGTTAGCGCTTGTTGGGAGGCAACCCAATTTTATTTTTGTTTCTCGCTTTTTGTTCCTATTTATTAATAAATAATTCATCTAGCTTCTATTTAGATGTGGTTTTATGCTTTTAATTAGTGTTTGTGCCAAGTAGAACCTTTGGGAAGACTTGGGGGAAGTCTCTTTGATCTTCCTGTAAAAAACTGAAACTTTAGCGCTCACGAGATTTGCTGCCATTTTTTACTAGAGAGTCCGATTAGGTTTTATGTTTTTAATTAGTGTTCCCCACAATATAATTTTTGTCCCATTATATTTGGTAGACCCTTCTTAAAAACTGTTAATGCTAGGATAGATTGCAAAAAGGATGTTGATACTATTGGTTTGGGGGATATGTCTCATGAGTTTAATTTTGCTAAATTTCGTAGACAACCCCATGATAAAGAATTGCCTAGTAGAGATGAAATTATTGGTCTTGGTTCTATTGCCGTGCCTCCTAATGATCCTTTCGAACAATATTTGCTTGACCATGAAAATGATATGCTTATGAATGAAAGAAGGGAAATAGATGAAGTATTCTTTAAACAGGGACCTATTTTGAAACACAACTTGCCTGTTGAAATCCTAGGGGATCCTCCTCCACCCAAGGGTGATCCTGTGTTTGAGCTTAAACAATTACCTGATACTCTTTAATATGCTTATCTTGATGAGAAAAAATATCCTATTATTATTAGTGCTAACCTTTCAGAGCATGAAGAAAATAACTTATTGAAAACTCTGAAGAAGGACTGTGATGCTATTGGATATACTCTTGATGATCTTAAGGGCATTAGTCTCACTCTATGCCAGCACAAAATAAAATTGGAGAAAGATGCGAAACAGGTTGTTGATCACCAACAACGGTTAAATCCTAAGATGAAAGAAGTGGTAAGAAAAGAAATACTAAAGCTTCTTGAGGCAGGTATAATTTATCCCGTTGCTGATAGTCAGTGGGTAAGTCCTGTTCATTGTGTCCCTAAGAAGGGAGGTATTAGTGTTGTTCCTAATGATAAATATGATTTAATCCCACAGAGAATTGTTACAGGTTATAGAATGGTAATTGATTTCCGCAAATTAAATAAAGCTACTAAAAAGGATCATTACCCTTTACCTTTTATTGATCAAATGCTAGAAACATTATCTAAACATACACATTTTTGCTTTCTAGATGGTTATTCTGGTTTCTCTCAAATACCTCTGTCAAAAGAGGATCAAGAAAAGACAACTTTTACTTGCCCTTTCGGTACCTTTGCTTATAGACGTATGCCTTTTGGTTTATGCAATGCACCTACTACCTTTCAAAGATGCATGACTGCTATATTCTCTGACTTTTGTGAAAGGTTTGTTGAGGTTTTCATGGATGATTTCTCCGTATATGGAACTTCTTTTGATGACTGCTTAAGCAACCTTGATCGAGTTTTGCAGAGATGTGAAGAAACCAATCTTGTCTTGAATTGGGAGAAGTGCCACTTTATGGTTAATGAAGGTGTTGTCTTGGGGCATAAAATTTCTGAAAGAGGTATTGAAGTTGATAAAGCTAAAGTTGATGCTATTGAAAAGATGCCGTGTCCAAAGGACATTAAAGGTATAAGAAGTTTCCGTGGTCATGCCGATTTTTATAGGAGGTTTATTAAAGACTTCTCAAAAATTTCTAGGCCTCTGACTAATCTCTTACAAAAAGATGTTCCTTTTGTCTTTGATGATGATTGTGTAGAAGCATTTGAAATACTTAAGGAAGCCTTGATTTCTGCACCTATTGTTCCGCCACCTGATTGGAATTTACCCTTTGAAATTATGTGTGATGCTAGTGATTATGCTGTAGGTGCTGTTCTAGGACAAAGAGTTGATAAGAAATTAAATCTTATCCAATATGCTAGTAAAACACTAGACATTGCCCAGAGAAATTATGGTACTACTGAAGAAGAATTTTTAGCAGCTGTATTTGCTTGTGATAAGTTCAGACCTTATATTGTTGATTCTAAAGTAACTGTTCACACCGATCATGTTGCTATTAAATACCTTATGGAAAAGAAAGATGCTAAACCTAGACTTATTAGATGGGTTCTGTTGCTACAAGAATTTGATTTGCATATTATTGATAGAAAGGGAGCTGAGAACCCCATTGCAGACAATTTGTCTAGGTTAGAGAATGTTCTTGATGACCCACTACCTATTGATGATAGCTTTCCTGATGAACAATTAGCTGTCATAAATACCATCTAGTCCTTCTTTATAAATGGTATGCTGATTATGCCAATTATATTGTTGCTAAATTTATACCACCAAGTTTCACATACCAGCAAAAGAAAAAGTTTTTCTATGATTTAAGACATTACTTCTGGGATGACCCACACCTTTATAAAGAAGGAGTAGATGGTATTATTAGACATTGTGTACCTGAGCATGAACAGGAACATATCCTACGCAAGTGTCACTCCTAGGCTTATGGAGGACACCATGCTGGAGATAGAACTACACATAAGGTATAGCAATCCGGTTCTTATTGGCCTACTCTCTTCAAGGATGCCCGTAAGTTTGTCTTGTCTTGTGATCAATGTCAAAGAATTGGTAATATTACTAGACGTCAAGAAATGCCTATGAATTACTCACTTGTCATTGAACCATTTTGTAACACCCCGGTAGTTCATCTACAGTAATCACACACTAATGGTGCCAAGTCATCACAATTAATTTTTGCTAATCATCACTTTGTTCCAAACTGATCTCGAATTCAAAGTTAAAAGATAAGTCAAATTATTATTTCTTCAAGCTATAAAACTAAAATGTTCAAATTTTGGTATAAAATCCCCTAATCAATTGTCAGTTGTAACCAACATCATTTGACTTACCATTTAATTTCTAGGAAAATGTGAAGTGGTCAAATAGCTACCAAAATAGGCATTTTAGAATACAAATGTTTATGTGTTTCCAAACCACTTGAAACTTTGTGGGCCTCTCCAAAATAATGACGACTATTTATATGACAAGTTTCATATTTTTACATAATGCTTTTGCTCTTAAAAATAAATAGAAAGTGGTAACTGTTGGAAATATGCCCTAGAGGCAATAATAAATTAGTTATTATTATATTTCCTAGTTGATGATAATCGTTTATTATCCATGCTGGAATTGTATTGATAGGAAACTCAGATACATGTGTGGATACATAGACAACACCATGTCCCTAGTAAGCCTCTAGTTGACTAGCTCGTTGATCAATAGATGGTTAGGGTTTCCTGACCATGGACATTGGATGTCGTTGATGACGGGATCACATCATTAGGAGAATGATGTGATGGACAAGACCCAATCCTCAGCATAGCACAAGATCGTGTAGTTCGCATGCTAAAGCTTTTCTAATGTCAAGTATCATTTCCTTAGACCATGAGATTGTGCAACTCCCGGATACCGTAGGAATACTTTGGGTGTGCCAAACGTCACAACGTAACTGGGTGGCTATAAAGGTGCACTACGGGTATCTCTGAAAGTGTCTGTTGGGTTGGCACGAATCGAGACTGGGATTTGTCACTCCATGTGACAGAGAGGTATCTCTGGGCCCACTCGGTAAGACATCATCATAATGTGCACAATGTGATCAAGGAGTTGATCACGGGATGATGTGTTACGGAACGAGTAAAGAGACTTGCCGGTAACGAGATTGAACAAGGTATCGGGATACCGATGATCGAATCTCGGGCAAGTACAATACCGCTAGACAAAGGGAATTGTATACGGGATTGATTAAGTCCTTGACATCGTGGTTCATCCGATGAGATCATCATGGAACATGTGGGAGCCAACATGGGTATCTAGATCCCGCTGTTGGTTATTGACCGGAGAACGTCTCGGTCATGTCTACATGGTTCCCGAACCAGTAGGGTCTACACACTTAAGGTTTGATGACGCTTAGGGTTATTAGGAAGACTTGTATGGGATTACCGAATGTTGTTCAGAGTCCCGGATGAGATCCCGGACGTCACGAGGAGTTCCGGAATGGTCCGGAGGTAAAGATTTATATATGGAAAGTTGTTGTTCGGGTTCCGAGAAAAGTTCGGTTTTTTCCGGTATTGTACCAAGAAGCTTGCGGAAGGTTCCGGAGGATTCCGGAGGGGTCTGGAGGTCCGGAAAAGGTTCCACCACGTCTAATACAGCAGCATGGGCTGTAGGGGGGCGCCCTAAGCTTAATGGGCCAAGGGCACCAGCCCCCCCAAGGCCCATGCGCATGGGAGAGGGGAAACCCTAAGGGGGAGGGCCTCCACTTTACTTGGGAGGCACTCCTCCCCCCTTTGGCCGCCGCCCCAACCCTAGATGGGATCTAGGGGGGCCGGCCCCCCTCTCCCCCCACCTATAAATAGTGGAGAGGTGGGAGGGCTGCCACACCCTTGAACCTGGCGCAGCCCTCCCTCCTCCTACCTTCTCCTCCTCCTCCATGGTGCTTGACGAAGCCCTGCTGGAGAATCACAAGCTCCTCCACAACCACACCGTCGTGCTGTTGGACTTCTTCCTCAACCTCTCCCTCCTCCTTGCTGGATCAAGGTGTGGGAGACGTCTCCCAACCGTACGTGTGTTGAACGCGGAGGTGCCGTCCATTCGGCGCTAGGATCATCGGTGATTTGGATCACGACGAGTACGACTCCATCAACCCCGTTCACTTGAATGCTTCCGCTTAGCAATCTACAAGGGTATGTAGATGCACTCTCCTTCCCCTCGTTGCTGGTTTCTCCATAGATAGATCTTGGTGACACGTAGGAAAATTTTGAATTTCTGCTACGTTCCCCAACAGTAACTCTAATTGTTTATAAAAAAATAAACAGTAGTAAAAAGGGTAAATCCTAGGTAATGTGCACTGTAGCCCAATGCTACAGTGCACAACCCAGCCCACGTAGCCTCCATCTTCAACCTCCTGTTCAGTCCATCGCGGTGGACGCCGCTCCCGTGTCCATGGCGCGGATGGCCACACGTCGGCCATCCCATGGCCTCCCCGACGTCGTGGGTGCCTACTAGACTGCTCTCGCGGCCCCTTGGCGAACCCTAGCCTCGCAATCCCCTTGCTCTCACTCTCTCTCTACTAGAGCTCGTGCCCGAGACTCCCGTCAGCACCGCGTCGTCATTGCCGTGCTCCGGGGCATCCCTGAGCTGCTACAAGGTGGCCAGGAGCCTCCCCGGCCTTGTCTCCTTCACCTACGCCTCTGGATCGAAGCCAAAAGGCCATGTATGCTCTGCCTCGAGCTGCCATCCCCACCATGGCTGCTGTGGCCATCACCATCGATCTCCACCACCGGCGCCTCCCCGACCTTCCCCGAGCTCGCCTACGTCCTCCCCGGTGAGCCCTCCTATGGATCCCTCTTCCTCCGCCTCGATTCGGTCACCGTTTGTCGTCCACGAGAACATCCGAGCTCGCGTTGCGTGTACGTGTATGCGTACTGGTGTAAGCGCGTGCGTTAGCTTCTGCTTAATGATAACCCACAAGTATAGGGGATCGCAACCGTTTTCGAGGGTAGAGTATTCAACCCAAATTTATTGATTCGACACAAGGGGAGCCAAAGAATATTCTCAAGTATTAGAAGCTGAGTTGTCAATTCAACCACACCTGGAAACTTAGTATCTGCGGCAAAGTATTTAGTAGCAAAGTAATATGATAGTAGTGATAACGGCAGCAAAAGGTAACGATAGTAAAAGTAATGTTTTTGGTATTTTCTAGTGATGATAGCAATAGCAACGGGAAAGTAAATAAGCGAAGAACAATATATGGAAAGCTTGTAGGCAATGGATCAGTGATGGAAAATTATGCCGGATGCGGTTCATCATGTAACAGTCATAACCTAGGGTGACACAGAACTAGCTCCAGTTCATTGATATAATGTAGGCATGTATTCCGAATATAGTCATACGTGCTTATGGAAAAGAACATGCATGACATCTTTTGTCCTACCCTCCCGTGGCAGCGGGGTCCTTACGGAAACTAAGGGATATTAAGGCCTCCTTTTAATAGAGTACCAGAGCAAAGCATTAAGACATAGTGAATACATGAACTCCTCAAACTACGGTCATCACCGGTAAGTATCCCGATTATTGTCACTTCGGGGTTAACGGATCATAACACATAATAGGTGACTATAGACTTGCAAGATAGGATCTAGAACTCCCATATATTGATGAAAACATAATAGGTTCAGATCTGAAATCATGGCACTCGGGCCCTAGTGACAAGCATTAAGCATAGCAAAGTCATAGCAACATCAATCTCAGAACATAGTGGATACTAGGGATCAAACCCTAACAAAACTAACTCAATTACATGATAGATCCCATCCAACCCCTCACCGTCCAACAAGCCTACGATGGAATTACTCACGCACGGCGGTGAGCATCATGAAATTGGTGATGGAGGATGGTTGATGATGACGATGGCGACGGATTACCCTCTCCGGAGCCCCGAATGGACTCCAGATCGGCCCTCCAGAGAGGTTTTAGGGCTTGGCGGCGGCTCTGTATCGTAAAACACATTGAATTCTTCTCTCTGATTTTTCTCTCCTCGAAACACAATATATAGAGTTGGAGTTGGAGTCGGAGGAGCTCCAAGGGGCCCACGAGGTAGGGGCGCGCCCTAGGGGGGCAGGCGCGCCCCCCCCCTCGTGAACAGGAGGTGGGCCCCCTGGCCTTCATCTTTTGCAGGTATTTTTTATATTTTCCAAAAAGTTGCTCCGTGAAGTTTCAGGTCATTCTGAGAACGTTTGTTTCTGCACATAAATAACAACATTGTAATTCTGCCGAAAACGGCGTCAGTCCGGGTTAGTTCCATTGAAATCATGCAAGTTAGAGTCCAAAACAAGGGCAAAAGTGTTTGGAAAAGTAGATACGACGAAGACGTATCAACTCCCCCAAGCTTAAACCT